>NC_056747.1:406136312-406258812 GCF_019279795.1 Protopterus annectens | reverse complement strand
AATCATAGACACAGTTGTGGAAGTACAAACATAATTTGCTTTGGTTTCAATTTGTAGGTTAGGTAGTTGGAGAGGTTGATAGGCACCAGCCATTGAGTTTAAATTCAGCCCCCCCTTAAGACTTCAGTTGTTACACCAAAAGCAGACCTGGAGTATTTTAAAGTAAAATGACTTCTTTTAATGTATACAGGTAAATTACCTAGGAATATGTCCCTGGGGGTGATTGTGATGTCATAAATTTGCACAATGGATGCAGGGTGGAAAGTTTATATTTTATTTTATTGCAAGTTTATGTAATTTGTGTATGTAGCTCAGATAACTTGTTCTTTCTATAAAGTTTTCATTGTTCACTTATTTAATAAAACATTTGTAGCATAATTGTTGTAATTATGAAAGTCTGGAAGCTAGGAAACTTGTGTGTGGGTTACAGGGCAGTATTGTGGGATAAAGAAATTATCTAGGGAAAAAAGACTGAGGTTAGCTGTACATGGACTCTGCAGTGGGAAATGGAAGTAGCATTCCACAGACCACTTCTCAAATGTCTAGAGAGAAATGTATTTCTACCTCAATTGTACAACACTGTTTTCAGTGTTTTAGGCTTCTGCCTCATACCTCCAAAGTCTGGAGTTTATCCTTGACCTTCGGTTACTGGCTATGTGGTGCCACTGTGATTTTCCTTGGGTTCTCCACTTTTGGCCCACCTCCCAAAAGCATACTAGTTCATTGTCTTCTTTGCATTGTCTTAATATAGTTAATTTATCCTTAGCCTTGGGTCTGCACTATGGCTGAAATGGGTCTTTGAAAGATCAGGTCACTTAGTTGGATAACAAGTAAATCATTTGCCAATGACAAATGGTCTGCAACAGTATAAATACATCATGTGGAATGTACAGACCTGAGAAAAACTTTAAGAAAGTTGGAAGAAAGGCAAAATGTGGGGCAAGCTAGATTCAGAGAAATGAAGTGCAAGCTATAATGACTAAGTACCAAAGAGTCGAAACGTGATTACATAATGAGGTGTGAGGTACTGACAGCCACAGGAACAGAAAGGCTCTTAGATATAATTCCATCAGATTGTCTTAAAGTGGGCAGTCAGAGATAAAAGGCTGTAAGGAATGGTCAATAGAAAACTAGAATACATATAAAGAAGCATTGCTAGAAGACATGCAAACAATAATGCTTGACAGGGTACTATCCTGTAATCCACTCCATTGTGTCTTGTTAGGCCCAGGAATGTTGTAAGGTCAGATGCTGCAGACGGAGGACAATCTCTTCACCCCTGGAAATTGCATTATTTCCTCAATAATCCCCAACCTGGAGGGAATTCGCACTAGAATATGGGCTATCAGATAAACTGGTTCGTATTTGTTTTACTATTAGTATATTTCATTTTTTATAGTGTTGATGCAAAATAGTGCCTAACATTTCATAGTTGCAGTAGTATATGTAGTTGTTGCTTGGAGGACATATTTTACATCAAAAATTTACATTATGCAAGCATTTAATGTCCACACACACTCACACACACACACACACACACACACACACACACAGTCAACAGTTAGTCACTTTGTTGACTATCTACATCTCAGATGTCTCACTGTGATTAAATACATACAGAACACAGCACTACAACCCCCCAACTCCCCAATACCCCTCAACTGCCCTTGATTTTGCAGAGTCTCCTAGATCTTGGCTCTGCGCAAGAAAAAAGTTTGATTTTCTTTTTTAGTAAAATTCTAAGGTCTTCAATAAATGTACCCATTATCATTGCATAAGTCCTATTCAGAAAAAGCATGTTGGTGCAAAACTTCTTGCTCCACTAACATTTTGAGTGCATTTGGGTAATATTTAAAACTGTTCCTGATTATGGGTGTTTGTCTGCTCATTTCTGTAGGCGTTATTTAGAATTTTTGAGCAAAGAAGTTGCGAAGTACACTCTACATACACACTCACTCTTGCATTCACACATACACACACGTCACACACATACAAACAACAGTCATTTTTTTTAACCATGCTTTCTAAACGTGGCTATTCCAAACCACATTAAGCAAAGGGAAACTGAAATGGCAAATCCCTGTAACTGAGTTGCAGTTACTTTGTTTTGTTGCTTATGATTTTTCTCTCTTTTTTACACTTGCTAAACTACCACATTTAGCAAGCATAAACAAGATGGCAGCCTTTCACTTTTTCCATTCTGCTTTTCTGTGGTTTAATACATGAACTTGATACCAATCTCCTCGTATATTAATACCCCGTTGGAGAAGATTTTTCTCCAGTAACGTATTGGCTTGCAGGTATGTTCATTTTTTAAAGAGAAATTATTCCCCCTTTGTAGTGAAAAGGGGAGGAGTTTAACCTGCAGTAATGTGTACTGTTCTGAAGATTACACATTTGTGAGGATATTGACAGAGCAGTAACTGGAGAAAAGGGCACCAAAAATAATTTAATTAATAAAATTATATAGAGTCTACACAAAAAGATTTGTAAAAAGAGGCTAAAAGACCTTTATTTTTATACTACTTATATGTTTTTTCTAATATAGTCACAGGACAGGGTATGAGAGTTTCCCGACTTACCATGGATGAGGAAATATTTAATAAGACACAACAAGTATTAATGGAAAATTTTAAAACAAGAGGTTATGATACACTTGAGGTGAAAGAAGCTCTAGTATCTGTTGAATCAAATAGGAATAGTAGAGGGAAACCATATTTGTATAGACAGAAAAGAGATCAAGGTTTGAGAAATAACAATAACCATACACAAAGTTATAAGAGATTGACTATTCCCTATTGTAATTTAGATATGAAAATAAAAGACGTAATTAGGAGAAATTGGAATATCTTAACAATAGATGATAAGATAACAGAGATAGTAGGTGATAGACCCAGTTTCGCATATAGAAATATGAAGTCGCTTAAAAGATTGTTATGCTATGAGAGTGAGGGCCCCAGACCTGTTAATTCAACAAGAATAGGAACTTTTCCTTGTAGGAGTTGTAACCAATGCACTTTTATATCTGGTAGTAATAACTTTACACATCCAGACACTGGTAAGACTTATCATATGAGTTTTTATGCTGACTGTAAGTCTAGAGACATTATATACACTGCTGTGTGTCGGACTTTTTCATGCTTTTATGTGGGCATGACAAACAGAAGTCTGAGAGAACGTATTAGAGAGCATGTATACGCAATACATAAAGAAAACAAATCTAATGCCCTAGCTAATCATATTTTACTGGAATAAACACACCTCCGCAAGCATATACAATGAAGGGTCTCCTTGTACAAATGTTGTTTATAAAAGTGCTGTACAGCAATATTGTTAATCAACATAAATATAAAAATAAATCATAAATAGATAAATATATATTGGTCAAATATAAAAAAATGTTAAAAATATATTCAGTAAAAACTGTATATGTTAATAATTCCACATTTGAAATAGAATAAAATATTACAATAATAAACAATATTGCTGTACAGCACTTTTATAAACAACATTTGTACAATTGGACACACATTTTATCAATTATCCAATTGAGTGGAAAAGTACTTAAGGACAGTTAATCAGTTATGCTATGGATTCTGATGAAGTCTATATGTGATAGATGAAAGCGCGCTCAATCCCACTGTGTTTGTTCTTCGTTTGGAGTTTTAATAAATTCATTCAATTTTATTCGTGAACCAGTATGACAGTATAACCAGTCGCTTAAAAGATTGTTATGCTATGAGAGTGAGGGCCCCAGACCTGTTAATTCAACAAGAATAGGAACTTTTCCTTGTAGGAGTTGTAACCAATGCACTTTTATATCTGGTAGTAATAACTTTACACATCCAGACACTGGTAAGACTTATCATATGAGTTTTTATGCTGACTGTAAGTCTAGAGACATTATATACACTGCTGTGTGTCGGACTTTTTCATGCTTTTATGTGGGCATGACAAACAGAAGTCTGAGAGAACGTATTAGAGAGCATGTATACGCAATACATAAAGAAAACAAATCTAATGCCCTAGCTAATCATATTTTACTGGAATAAACACACCTCCGCAAGCATATACAATGAAGGGTCTCCTTGTACAAATGTTGTTTATAAAAGTGCTGTACAGCAATATTGTTAATCAACATAAATATAAAAATAAATCATAAATAGATAAATATATATTGGTCAAATATAAAAAAATGTTAAAAATATATTCAGTAAAAACTGTATATGTTAATAATTCCACATTTGAAATAGAATAAAATATTACAATAATAAACAATATTGCTGTACAGCACTTTTATAAACAACATTTGTACAATTGGACACACATTTTATCAATTATCCAATTGAGTGGAAAAGTACTTAAGGACAGTTAATCAGTTATGCTATGGATTCTGATGAAGTCTATATGTGATAGATGAAAGCGCGCTCAATCCCACTGTGTTTGTTCTTCGTTTGGAGTTTTAATAAATTCATTCAATTTTATTCGTGAACCAGTATTTTTTTTGTGGAACGACCAGTACTGGCAGTTCCTTGGAGGAGACCCTTCATTGTATATGCTTGCGGAGGTGTGTTTATTCCAGTGATTTATTTCTTGTTCGAGGAGAGAAGGTGACGTTAATCATATTTTACAACAAGGTACATCACATAAATTTAGTTTTACAGTGTTAGAATTAATAAGAAAATCCAATAGGCTAGGTAATATTAGAAATTATATTGAAGAAAGGGAAAACAAATGGATTTTAAGGTTACAAGGACATATAAGGCATGGTTTGAATGAACGTGTGACACTTAAGCCTTTTTTGGCAGCACGTCCATATGTACATTAAATTTCAAACTCAATATAGAAGATGCATGTGTGATTTGAAATATTTTAAAATGTATTTTATATGCTATATTTATATATGCTATATTAATTTCATAGGGATGTTTTATAAAGTGCCTTTTAATGAATAATTAAGATAATATTAATTGATTTATGTTTTTGATTGGTTGATTGCATCTTTGAATAGTATTTAAACAGTTTGATTTTATGGCAGTTATTCAAGTCTGATGAAGCGTTCTTGAAACGTGAAAGCGCTTACTTGCTGCAGTATTAAAGTATTTTATTCATTTTTTTATTGGTCGTGTTGAGCCTCTTCTGTTCTTGGACTATTGGATTTTGTATATCGGTGGAAGACTCTTTACTCAGTGCTACTTTGTTGGTTAATATATCCTTCTTTCCATTGTTATCATTCATATTATTATTTTATATTTTTTGTTAACCATATATGCCTGTTCTCTTGCAAATCTCTCAATAATTTCTTATTTTTCTTGATGACAATACTATCTATCAACTTATTAACCTTGTTACTTAAATTGTCAAACATATACTGATAAAAATGCATCATAGGATGTTCCCCTAACCCATTGTCCAATTTAATGATATCATCTTTTAAAATGTCCATCTGTTCTTTGTTCTATTTTATTAATGTTTTCAGTACTTCCAAACCCATGTTATTATACAATTCTTTCAGTTTTTTGAACAAGTTGTTATCAAATTTAACTGCATTAAGAAAGGCGAACACTCTAAGTCCTAAGGGCACAATTAATAAATTAACACATTTACTCAAATATTGATTTTTATAAATCAAGGATTTAAATCTCAAAACCTTTTTTTCCAACTGGAGAAATTGATTCTTAAAGTCGGGTACTTCTTTGCGACCATGTCGTAAGTCGACCAATAAATCATTACTGCTGGACAAATCATGAAAAGGATCAATAACAGTGCCTTCCAAAAATTCAACGATAGGCTTATTGTGATCAAACACAGCATCTGCTATGATAGTCCCTTCTTCAGATGATGAGCGACTATCACCATTATCATCGCACATATCCAAACGCTGTCTTCCATTCCCTTTCATCCTTTCCAATAAGTGTTGCGCTTTACAGATTACTTCCTGTAGCGTCGCGGTGAGACGATTAACTTCATCCAGCGTCAGATATACACTAATGTCACTATCTATAGTGCCTTGAGTAGTCATTTTACCTGCCAAACTGTTCAGGAAAACAGAAACCATTACAATAAACTTTACCAGGTGTTATTCTTTATTCGTAAAGTGAACATTATCACCATGCACCTTTAAAATGTGCCAAACAAACACAAAACTGCTGTCAATCCTTTACCAAGAAGTAGAAAATGTATCAGTTCTAAAAAAAACTTTTGTAAGGAGGCAGACTTACGTTTGTTTAACTCCAGTTTTCACAAAGGTGTTGAAGGTTCCAAACACAGTGTTCCACTTAATTTTTCAGATAAAATACCAAAAAGTCCCAGAGGCCAAAGGCAATACTGCTGTCAATCCTTTACCAAAAATGATGTACCAGTTCTAAAAAGAACTTTTGTAAGGAGACAGACTTACATACATCTGACTTCAGTTCTTAAATAAATGATAGAAAATTATTTCACTGTTACTTCAAGTGAAATATAAACCTTGCAAATAGATAAGAATAAAATATTCCAGTGTGTTAACCACCAGCAACCAGTGCTAAAAAACTGCACTTAAAACTCAAAAACATTAATTACTACTAAAACAAAACACACACTGGAGCCAGAATAAATTTAGTGCTTTCGTCCCATCGAAACAATTGTGGTATAAAAGGAAATTATGTAAATGGTGGATTTTGTAATTCTGAAGAAGTTCTGTAATAAACGGAACGAAATCATAGAACATCGTTTAAGAAAATATTTGCTGCTACTTGCCGCATTTGAAAATACCGACATTCGCTGGGTTTTTTTTTCCATATTATTGTGAAATGCTCACAAAGCCTCAAACCACCAACTGTGCAACGGTCTATGTCAGATGTTCAAGTTTTTGGAAACTCAAATTCATATGGTTGAGACCATATGACTGAGTTTCCGAAAATTCGAACATCAAAAAAAAAAAAAACACAAAAAAACTAAAAATATACATTTTTATGTTTTTGCAGGTGGCAAGCCCCCACCCCCTGCAAATTATCTATACCAACTCCAAGACCACACTTCAGTGAGGAAAAGGGTGAATTTCCTGATCATCACTGTACCGAGATCTCCATTCAAAAGCTTCCAGCTTTCAAAAACTCGATCATATGGTCTCCATCATATATATTTTAAGGTTTTTAAAGCATTATCAAGTGATAGGGACCTGTGTGCAGTCATAATTACAGTAGCAGACTTCAAAACATCGACTTCTTATGCTCAAACTACTCCATCCGTTTGTTGAAATGTATTCAGGATATTAAGGTACAGCTTTACAATATTTCAAGCAGATGCATTCATGCAATTCCTATTCGATGTTGTGCAAGTCTGCGATATGAATGTAAACCTTTATATAACTATGGGAAATTTAGCCAAGGCTTTGGGGAACTTTCCCCAGTACTCTCTTCAATAAGGTGACATGGGATCTTTTGCATCAGCCTGAGCTACCACCAACTCAAGCAGATGGGATCTCAGTTTAATGTCTCATCCAAAGGGTGACACACACAGGACTGCAGCTCCAGCATAAACATAGTCCATAATGGCAGCATATGTCAGAGGAGACTGAGAAAGTACAGCTCAGCATTGGTACTAGAGAGTATTTTTCAAGAGAGAAAGTTGTAGCTATGTGGAACAGCCAATATGTGGAGGTTGTGAAACTGAAAACAGATGCAGAATTCAAGAATGCATGTGACATATGAAGCAGTTCTCCCTCAATGGAGGAACATGCAGGATGCTGAGTAACTTGAAAACTAATGTCTATCCACAAGACTCGCTATGCTAAAACAGTTTTAACTGACACCTTTTAATAAAGGTTGTCTGTTTATTTGGTACGTGCTCAGGTAGTACATTTGTCAGAGCACTGATTCTATTTTTCACATTTTTCAGCATTTGTAATATAGCTGTTGGTATAAAAATACTTTGAAATAAAACACTGCTTCTTTAAACAGCTTGTAACTGTTCTCAAGGGGACACCAGAAACAGTAGTCTCTGATGGTCTGATTGTTATAGCTCGTGGTCATAACTTATTTTCTGAACATTGGGATACAGTTTGGAGAAGGTAAAACAGACTGGTATAGAATTAACTGTCAGATTAATAAGGTGTAAAAGCTGCATGCCTGCAGAGCATTGCACACTCAAGTAGAAGAAACTACTTCAGTATTTACTGACAAACAGCTGGAGTTCCACTTAAAGGCTTTTGTTCATGGATATTATAGGTTTGCTGCAAGTTTCTACTTCTCCTGAGCAGGTATCCAGGCAAGAGAGCAGTCATTTTTAACTACGGAAGCTAACATCTACTGAGAAGGAAATAAGTCTTTTCTTCTACATGGAAGATTAGCTTGATTCTGCGGTCACTAAGCTGATTATTACCTACCCAAATTAAATTCCTGTCAGAAAGCTGATGCCCATAAAGCAAGAATCAATTCTCTATTTAAACTGTGTCAACAGTCTCCCACCTTCTGTATATAAGGAGTGGAACAGAGCACAGCATGCCTGTGATGTGCTGCATCAAGGTAAATTAGAGAGTATGCATTCAATCATTTTTTGGTTGCTTATGTATTCACCAATCAATGTTTGTTTTAACTTTAATTTGCTAGCTGTAGAGTACAGTCACTTGTCAGCAGCTTTTGCTTAGGAACACTGCAGCTAAAAGCTTTCACCTATATTAGTTGCACATTACTGCAAAATCTTTTCCCCAGCGTATCATGGTCATTGCTAAAGAACAAAATTAGCCAACTTTTAATTTTATTTTATTTTTTTAATTATATCATAAAAATAGTAAAATTGCTCACCTACTCTAACAAACCAACACAAAAGTCTTAATATGAACCTTTTTTATTATGAAACTAAACGGATTGACTATTAGTTTAGTGCAACACCTACTATTCTTTAGTGATTCTGTGGTACAGAGGGGTAAAGCTTTTATTGCACTTCAGATGCCCTGTGTTTAACAGCATGGGCACCAGAGGGACAGCAGGGGGGTGAATAGAAGTGAGTGGCTGATATTTGCTCACCCATCCTGGGAGAAGGGAGGTAACCCAAGCTCACTGTAATAAGACCTGAGTATAGGCACATGGTCTGACTGACAATCTGAGAACATCATCCCATGACTAGGTTCCTGCCTCACTGTTACAGTCTAGTACAAAACCTGACTAGCCTTCTGATCCCATCTACCATCTGTCATAAGCAAGATCCCAAGACAGTAGAATTCCTGTACCTGATTGTACCTCTCACCAGCAGAAGACAATGCATTGATTTGCAGTAGAGTACCACGGCCTTTGATTTGGCTTCATTCCAACCACTTTACACATGCCAGCAAACTCCTCCACTGCATGCTGAAGATCATAGTCACTTGAGGCAATGAGGGTAACACCATCTGCAAACAACAAATATTACCACACTGGAGATATTCACGTACCCTTCTGATCCTTAGAGATGTGTTTTCTGGAACTTTACACTGTTAGTAGGATCACAGCTGGCAAATTTGTCTGAAAGAGAGGCCTAGAAAACTTCAGTCCCAAATGCTTCCACAATTCATTTAAGAATCAGGGTACTTTGAAAAAGGAATAGCCGGAATCCACCCTTGGTGCCACACCTGAGGTGATGTTCTCAGACAAGTGCTTGGTGGCTGGCTAACCAATGTAACCTGGTTCAACTCAACCCAAAAAAGCCACTTTGAACTATTGTATGGGGCTCTCCACCTGCAAGGTGAGAGGCGGGAGTCAGGAACCATGCCAGTTAAGTGCAGGCAAGGATAGATGGAATATTTGTAGTTAATGACTCAGTAATCCATAAAAAAAAGAAATATACCTCATGGGTCTCTTTAAGGAGCAAGTTGCTAAAACATGCTTATCAGAGGTAAAAATAAGTGGCATTTCTCTCAGACTAAACAGAATACAAGACAGATATGATATGATCATAGTTTGTGTGAGGAAGGCAAATTGAGGAGGATGGCACTCCCTGACATTTGAAGAGTTAGCCCTGCTATTCGGTATTGTCTTTGACAAAGAAAAAGAACATATTTAGTTAGTTTCTACTTCTCAAATGTTTCCCAGCATGCCATAGGTAGGGAACTCAGCCTGACAACCTGGTATAAGGTGTGTGATTTTTGCATTGGATGGATTACTCCATTCACACTATTTAGTACAGGTACTGAACAGAGACTGATTTCACCTCCTTGATTCACTTTTAATTAAGCATATGTCTCTAGTTGACATTTCCTCAAAGTTTCATTGTTCACTTCTTTGTAGAGAGAGTTTTATATATTATTATTTATCTCTGCATTGCTCAAGGTTAGTGCACATTAAAGATAAAATGTAGACAAGTGTTACATTGACAGTCAGTTATCACAAGAAACATGGGTTAAAAGGTTTAAGGGGGGGTTTGGAGGCATACCTCTCAACTGTGCAGATTTTCGCAAAATGTCCAGATTTTGACCTTATATTTTTGGTCTATTTTTAAAAAAAATGTGGTTTTCTGGCAAATTAGTGGTGAATTATTAAAGACTAAAGTTAGAAAATCATGACAGCCAAATGAGTTTCAGACTTCATATCCTTCAGAAAATCCATGCTAATGTAAAATCTGTTATTGTATCAACTTTCTAAGTTTGTAAGAGCAATGTTTAAAAAGTGTCCTTATTTTTGAGCCTTTGTCCCACTTTTATTTATGGTCTTGTCCAGATTTCTTGCTCTAAAAGGTTGAAAGGTATGAGGATTTTGCCAGCAAAATCTGCCCTTTTTGTTACAATTGCTCATAAATTAAGCACCTTAAATACATACAAGTATATGAATACTTGAACCATAATTTGGTCAGCTTTTGAGATCAACCTAATCTAATTCACAATTGTATGCTGTGAAATTCTTAGTGGATTCACTAAGTATGAGTTTTCCATTCCCACATGTCCAAATTATACGCACAAAATGTGACAAAAAATGATCCCACCAAAAAGTTGGGTGAAGTCAGTATTTGTAACTGCAAGAAGTTTAAATATAAAAAAGAACAATCTTAAAACCTTTATTTGTGTTGAAGATACGTGCTCCAACTGAAGCATTGTTTAAATATATTAACTTGATATTGGATTTACTGGATTTTACCTCAAGGACCAAACAAGGCTGGTGATAGGGTCTCAATAACTGTATGAGACAATTTAAAAGTGAGATGAATAGAAATACATCTTTGAGTTAGAATTCATATGTATAAAATACTCACCAGATAAATATGACTTTCTTACCATAAAGTTTTAGGCTCTCCCTTCCTAACTATTATAGGATACAAAACCTGGTTAATTGCTTGTTGTGATTAAACATTCAAAATAAGTCATTTTCATGGGAGAATTCAACCAGTCACTTATAGCCTGGAGAAATTACCATATTAACAACAAACAGACCTAATTATTATTTTTCATTAATCAAAATACATTGGAATCCATTGCTCATTGCTACTATAATAAAGACCATTGTTTTTAACTGTTGTCCTCCCATAGTTCCATTTTCACCATTAAACAGAAGCCATGAAAATATTTTATGGTGAGGTCTGCTGTGGGAGTGATGGATGTGTTTAAGGTGGAGGTGGGGTTACATCAAGGATCTGCTGTGAGCCCTTTCTTATTTGCAATGGTGATGGACAGGTTGACAGACAAGATCAGACAGGAGTCCCCGTGGACTATGATGTTTGCAGATGACATTGTGATCTGTAGTGAGAGTAGGGAACAGGTGGAGGAGACCCTGGAGAGATGGAGATATGCTCTAGAGAGAAGAGGAATGAAGGTCAGCAGAACTAAGACAGAATATATGTGTGTGAATGAGAGAGAGGATAGAGGAATGGTGAGGATGCAAGGAGTAGAGCTGGCGAAGGTGGATGAGTTTAAATACTTGGGGTCAATAGTTCAGAGTAACGCTGAGTGTGGAAGAGAGGTGAAGAAGAGAGTAAAGGCAGGATTTAGTGGGTGGAGTGTCAGGAATGATTTGTGACAGACAAGTACCTGTAAGAATGAAAGGGAAGGTCTACAAGAGGGTAGTGAGACCAGCTATGTTATATGGGTTGGAGACAGTGGCACTGACAAAAAGGCAGGAGTTTGAGCTGGATGTGGCAGAGTTAAAGATGTTAAGATTTGCACTGGGTGTGACGAGGGTGGACAGGATTAGGAATAAGTATATTAGAGGGTCAGCCCAGGTTGGAAGGTTTGGAGACAGAGCCAGAGAGGCAAGATTACGTTGGTTTGGACATGTGCTGAGGAAGGATGCTGAGTATATTTGGAAAAAGATGCTAAGGATGAAGCTACCAGGTAACAGGAAAAGAGGAAGGCCTAAGATATGGTTTATGGATGTGGTGAGAGAGGACATGCAGGTGGTTGGTGTGACAGAGCAAGATGCAGAGGACAGGAATAAATGGAAACAGGTGATCCGCTGTGGTGACCCCTAATGGGAACAGCCGAAAAAAGATGATGATTATGTATATATATATATATATATATATATATATATATATATATATATACACACACACACACACAGACATACGTACACAAACTGATATCTGCACACTAGGAAACATCTCTTTTCTGGACTTTCCTAAAGGTAACTACACAGAAATAAACATTATCCCCACTAGCACAGTTGAATATAATGCTCGATGACCTTGTTATTACTCAGTAGGGTGCTTATAAAAGTGTTGGTGAAAATACATCCAAATGTATGAATAAGTGAAATGTAAGTGTACTTGTAGTTTAAAGAATAAAGCACCATGTTGGAATTCTAAAATCAGTAAACTGTTTAGCAGGAAAAGAATACATTATACCATTTTAAAAAAACATCTCTAACTCAGCAGACAAATCTTATTAAATTGTTTAAACTTCCTTAATCAAATTACAACATTTGGTTAGCCGTTATATAGAGGACAATAACAATAGGCTCTTATCAGAAAACTAAAGGAGAAAGCTCTGAATGCAGCTGGCTTTTGACAGATAATGTATTAGTGTATGTTCATCATTTAACTACAGATACTGAACAAATCCTCAAAAATGTAAGGCTATTAGTATTCTACCATTGTCATGTACAGTACCTTTACAAATATTTTGGATTAAATTATGTCCAGAGCAATGAAAGAAAATTAAAAATACTAGCTCCATGGGACTTGTCAGCATTCCTGGCTGTTTCCTACATAACTTAAGGAATAGTCTAATGAAGCTACAATGTAGTCTTACTAATTAATCCACCTCAACCAAATATGTTCTGGAAGTCTTATCAGGCTATACTCCTGCCCCCGGACTTAATAAACTCCATGGAGGAATAGCATTATTCTTACATGGAGTGAATGATGTCCGTGTCTGCATCTCCCTCTCGGCAGCGTTCCTTTAATATTAATGAAGGTGTGCTACTGAGGGGGAGCCATGCACACGGATACTGAATGAGTGCTAGGGGGTGTGTTACAGTGCTCACAGATCAGTAACATGCCCCCTGCACTCTCCAAGTGCCATACGGCACTTTCACAATAAAGAAAGTGTCCTCAGACACTTAAGAATGTGAAGTGTAATGTCATGTAGGGAGTGTGTGTTACAGTATCCGTAACACACCTCCTGCATTGTGAATGTGCCATACAGCACTAAAACAAATAAAGTGTCCTTGGACACTAATTAAGAATGTGAAGTGTAATGTCATGTTAAGGGTGTGTTACAGTATCCATACACACCCTGCAGTCTGAAAGTGCCGTACGACACTAAAACAATAAAGAAAGTGTCCTCGGACACTTATTTAATAATTTGAAGTCTAATGTGCAAGTTTAAATGAATGGTTAATTCTTTTTTTTATTTCTTTTCTTCAAAGTTTAAGTGTGGATGAGCAGATTTGAGCAGTATGGCACTTTGCTCAGCAATGCTTAAACTTATGGAGAAGCTATATAGAAATTTATAGCTGAAATCTTCACAGCCAAATTAGCTGAGTGGTTAGGGTGATGGCTTCATGTGCAGTAGGTGCATGATTCAAATGCCCAAACAGACCACTCAGCTTTTACATGGGAAAGTCTTTATATAATAATCTTTTTTTATTTATTCATATAGTTATTGATATTTGTTAACCAGGGTAGTGTAGCTGGTCCAGAATCTCAGTGATAGTGGAGATATGAGGCAAAAACCACCATTTAAATACAAGTGTCCGATGCAGTACAGTCACACCCCATGATAACATAATGAAAGCACATACGGGGAGGTCATGTAAAGCAAAATACATACACTTAATAATAATGTATCAATAATGAGTAATTCATATCTAATGTTTATTTATTTTTTTAAATCAAAACTATTGTTTGCCCTTAGCTCAGTTTTGCTAGGCACTGCTAAGATGCTTTAACAGGACCTGCCTGAGCAATACTTATCAACACTTAGCTCTGCCTAGCCGGTTTCAGCATCGCTAAGCAATCTCATTCTAAGCAGTCCTCAGCTAAGCTAAGTGGATTTGAGCACCGCTAAGCACTGCCAAGCATTTGCCACTTTAAGCACTGCTCAACTCAGCTTAGTGGGTTTGTGCACTACTGAGCTATGCTCAGCATTTTTAAAAATGGTCCAATGGCAGAAAAAGGTGTGAAAATGGCCTTATTTTCACACAGACAGAAATACAGGCAGAACCTGTTAGAGATTGATCTGTGCAGGAGCTATGGCAGGTGTTGGAGAGAGAGAGAGAGAGCTTTCTAGCACAGTGCTGGGGCATGTTGGTGTCCAGGATCATGGCTGGGCTCCTTGTTAAGAACCATGATGACAGACAGCTACAGGGCCTGTACCAGGGCTCAGAATACAAGTCTGAGCCCTGGGACAGTCTGGCATGTGAGCTCACCAATGCCACTGGCATTCCCTGCACTGGTGAGCAGGGCTGTCATCATTATGACAACCTGAAATGGATGAAGGGGGCACTGTTGGCCCAATGGATATAAATTCAGTTGAAGTATGCCAGTAGCACACTCACACATAATCAGTGCAGGGTGCACCTTGTTAGTCATATATGTAACCCTGACATGTAAGAGTCCCCTCCAGTCATGTACCTAAAGTTGTCACAGTTTGCCCCATACCATTCCAGGTCGACAGCTTAACAGGTATGTACATGCTACAGAAGCTATAGGCCACAGGTAGATGTAAAGTGAGGGCAGACCTGTAGAGTATTAAGCAGTACTGTTGTCAAAAATATAGCCTATACAGTTGGCAATGGATTGTTTTCCTCTCCCCCCACCCCTTATCTGCATCACTTATTATTCATATACTCCGGGTAGGTTGTTCTTAAAATCTAATGTTGAGACTTATGTTGTATTACTGTTCATATATTTCAATGGCTGCATACTAACATACCTTGTTCAAATCCTGCTGTTGGTGGCCTTTTGCCATAACTGTTGCTTGGCATGCTGTTACAATGACTGTTATTCCATTTATGCATGCGTTCCGTTTACTATGCAGTTATTTCAATTGTATTGTTCTGGGTTAATTGGAACACCCATGCATGCTGTTATAACAAATGTTTTGTTCATGACTAACCAATACACTTTGACAAACCTCAACATCATAGCATGTTTTGGTAGGCAGATCCCAGTGGATCCGCCTGTCCCACCTCATCTACCCATGGCACCAGGTCCCAGCATGTCTGGGACCCAACCCAGAGCTGCCACCTCCACTGGTCCTGTACCATCCTAGGGTGGAACCACCTCAGGTGATGGGGCTCACCCCCCCCTGGGCACAGGTGCAGAGGGGACCCTGTCACCAAACACCAGTTCCAAGGTTTTGGATGACTGCCTGCACCAGATCGAGGGCAGCCTGTTGCACCTTGAGAGTCAGGCTGGCTCTGCCATCCAGCACCCAGAACAGCCACCTTCAGGGCCATGAAGGAGCAGGGTGACTGCCCATGGGTGGATACCTCAGTCCCACTGTTTCCATCTGGGGGCATGTGGTCCTCTGATTCCCAACCACCCTCCCCGTCCAAGGTATTTACCCCCCCTCTTGCCATACATCGCCCCTGTCTGCTGTCTTGTCTGTCTGTCTGCAAAAGCAACCTCTCATACCCAACTTACCTCCCAAACATATCCACAACCCTTCCCCAACATCCCACTTTCACCTTAAAAAAAAAGGGAGGGGGGCATCTGTCCCCAAAAATATCTCATCCCATACATAGCTCTCTATTTTGCCACTACATACACTGATGTTAATCAATTTCCCCATGAATGAATCAACAAATTTATGTCACCCACACCCCTCCCTGTGGGGTGTGAGGCTCTAAATTCCAAATTGCCCATATCATGCACAGCTGTTGCTGCACAAGAAATGGAGAGCTATGGTCCTTTCATACACATGTCCTGCACATCCCTAGCCACCTTTCATAATGTTTTTCCTCCTGTTTGCCCCCATTTCACCACTTTTCTATCATCCCATTTTTCTTTTCTTTTTTTGAAAATAGTGTGGGTCTAAGCGAGGATAAGCAATGTTAAGGGAAGCTAAGTGAACCAAAGCACCGCTTGGCATCACGGCGTGGAGCACAAAATCGCACAAACCCACTTAAAACTGCTTAAAGTTGCTTTAATCACTCTATCTCATTCAGGCACTGTTCTGCCCAGCAACAAAATAACCAGCCCTGGCAAGTCTCAAACCCAGGACCCTGTGCACTGGAGACTCACAGCAAGCACCACTAGGCCAAAGCAGCTCTGGGGAATTAGTAATGCCTTTTGGAAATATATCATGCAGTACAGTCATGTAACGTTAGGGAAAAAGGACACTGCTGCCAAGTATTGAACCCAGGACCCTGTACACTAGAGTCAGAGCAACGCACCACTAGTCCAGACCAGTTCTGGGGAATTAAGACTGCTTTTGCAAATATATCATGCAGTAGTCATGTAACATTAGGGGAAAAAGACACCGCTGCCAAGTATTCCACCCAGGACCTTGTCAACTATAACATAGTGCATTACACTAGTAGACAAATAGAGCTCTGGAGATCAACTAGTGTTTATACAAACATATCCTGGTTGTCACTGACACACTACTATTCTATATACTGAGACAAATCACAGTGTACTTGGGCTACAGTGATTACCTGTCCCACTTTGCGAGAGACAGACACTCTTTGGCCAGTTGTATCCTTGAAAGAAATAGAAATAATGGCAAATGTCCTGAGATATTAGGACAAACATATTTCTTATATGTTATGTAGTAGTTACATAAGACAGCTATTCTGTATGTGAAATACCTAAATGTTATAAGAAACAGAATAAGCAACTAAAATGCTACAAGAATAAGCTGTAATGTAGGCAAAAAAGTGAGGTTATGTCCTTTGTACTGGCCGTGGGTATGTTTTGCCCTGCAAAATGTGACATTTTTACCAAAAATGTCCCACTTCGCCAATTTGAAAAGGTGGCAACCCTAACTTTGGCCTATAAAGCAGACAACAAACCAGTACAGAGACAAATTAATGCTGCTAGATGTACAAGAGCCCCACAATATCAGGTAGAAGTGACAAATGCACAGACTGTTGCTGAATGACCAGAGTTGTGCCCCCTACAAATGGCAGGGTTGCCATAAAACCTATTCTGTGTGCTGATATACTGGCAATGCAGTGCAGATTGGGGTTACAAACCATGACAGACAGCTTGGTGTCACACGTCATACCCATCTGAGCACACATGTCCATGCCAATCATGTGTACCACACTGTATGCATGCACATGTGTGTTACAAATACACCTGACATGCTATAATACCTTATTAGTAATATAGCATATAATATATATTATCATAATATAATATAATATATAATCATGATATATATATATATATATATATATATATATATATATATATATATATATACATATATATATATCAAATATATTATTGTGAATATATAATATATATTATTCATGTATTCTATAACATCTACCTGTTACATTCCTAGCATGTGATACATCTAGATGCCCACAGCCCAGTCTGTGGCACAACAACTGCATGCAAGTCAATAAAACATAGGAATAACTGAGTCACGCAATGTCCAGTAAAACTGGTTGCTCCCACCGCACTCACTGCCACCCATACTAGCATGTTAAAGGCCTGCAGGGTAGGACACATTTCACAATTATGAATATGTGTTCAAATGTTGCCTACCACTCTCTGGATGACACTATTATGTAACATATGTACCAGAGACACATGCTTCACCTGGACTGTTATGAGTACACTCAGCCAGATCATGCTGTGACACAACAGCTGATACTGCTCCCTCACTGACAGTAACAGCTTGCTGTCCCCCTATGCCTTCACAATCCGTAGTCTGATGCCTGGCCAGAATGCAGCAGCTGGATCCTGCTACACATGCAGCAGTATGTCCAGCTACTTGCTACAGACTTGTCATACCTCCCACACACCTAGAACAGAGTATCCACACAACATACATACATCAAGGGTTGGGGTGCTCATGTGAAAGGGACATGTGTCAGTCTCCACCTACAAACATACACAGCAGATAGAACAGCATCAACTATAGCAGCATGCACATTCAGATATAAAGGATCTATGACACTCACATCTGCCTGTCTCCTTACTGACCCCAACACACAGTGCTCAACAGTACACTGCTACAGAATCTGAAAGTCTGTTAACAATGGCCACACACAGCATGCAGAATTGTCGACATAACACATCAATTCAAACAGTGGACAGTATTTCCACCTACTCTCTGTAAAGCTGTAGCTCCAACACCTCCATAATGTCCTCCTCACAGGCCAGGAAAAGGGGCAAGGCCTACATGAAGGCCTTAATTATAGCACTGTGTAGTCATGCCATTGGCTAATGGAAAGGCAACCCAGCTATTCTGGATGCAATTAGCAAGTGTGAGTCACAGATTGGTGCACAGGCAATCACCTGTTCATGAGCAATACCTACAAAAGGCAAGCTGCTGCCTATGGTAAACAGGTCTGAGCCTTTATTCATGAAGACAGACTATGATTCACTAGGATACTATAACTGGATTTCTTCAGTCAAAAGAGTACAGTACTATACTAGGTATGTCATTGAATGAAGCATGTAATGGAATGCAGATGGGGGGATGCAGTTATGGGAAATAAGAATTTAAACTGTAGGTCTCAACATCATTACCTGGATTGACATGTTGCTGTTAGGATGCTGTCCAGCACCTACGGTTATCCCTTAAGGCTCTGTCTGCAGTGACATAGATCACAGCTCTGGCCCCTGAATCACCCCAACAATGGTCAGCTCACATATGACCGCTAAGTTTGTTGCCTGTTGTACAATACCAACAGTAAGAACTGGTGGACACAGGCAGCATATGACATCATGTACTGTCAGTAAGCCCCTCTCACTCTGTGAATGACATACAGGTTTAGTTCAAAGATTGGACAGGTGTCCCTCACCATTAATGAGGTAGTCTGGCTAGGTCACTGTGTACTCCACACCTGCATCTTATTGCCTGACACCTATGGCTAGCATACTACCTGGTGACCCCCTGCAGCAGGACAGCAGATTACAGTTACGAGTAGTGGGGGGGACACTGGCTCTTGCTCAATGTCAGTGTATACATATTGATCATACAATGTAAGAGAATGCATATAGTACCAGATATTCATGTGCCATTATTGTGCTCCCAGGAGTCTGCCATGTCACAGACATATTCCCCAAACTCTGGGGACAACCATCACGTATTATCCAACCAGTGTCTGGAAATACACGTTTGTGTGGCAGGGGGTCTACATCTGTGAGGCACATGTACACATTCTGCAAACATCCAGGTACTGCAGATGTCACAGCTGTGAGGAGGATACACTACACCACATATGCATCGATCTCAGGTATTGTGTAGCACAGATGTTGCTGGAATGTCCACATGCACTTGTAGTACCACTCACCTATTTGTCAGATGTACGCTGGATGACATGGTACTAACATGCTACCCAGAGGGGACACCCAGCAGTCGATGAGTGATGGGTGTGGACACATACCAACACAGTGTGTCATACCATTTAGGCTATATCTGCTACTCCTGGTGCCATATCATGTTACTAGTCTATGGGCCCTGAGCAGCCATTTGCCCAGGCCAGATGTTAGCCCATGTGTATGCAATGCAGCACCCAATGTCCCCATCCAGCAGGGACACAGGCTGTATCCCAAGGGTGTATGTGCAGTTAACTATCGAGTTATCCGGGCTACGCCTGCAAAGGTGTAAATAGCTACACTGCCTGATGTGGACAGGGTGGCCATTCCACCACAGGCTGATTGTGTGGGATACACATCTGAGCTGCCAACAAGTCCACTTCATGTCACACACCAGGTTGAGGGTGTGTGTGTGTGTGTGTGTGTGTGTGTGTGTCTGTGTAATAGATTGATGCATGATTTGCACTTGTGCAGCAGTCCCAGCAATGTGGAGTCCGTGAGTGCCTTGCATGCCACACTGAGGTCACCCATGAGGATTATGTATGTAACTGAGTAGAGGTTTGGCCTGATAGCCTATAGTTGTGAGAAACCTGTGTGATGGCCTGGTATTCCCTGTTGAGGAATCTCTACGAAGTCCCCAACTGCTGCATGCGCTATGTGAGGTGAATGATGAACAGTGAATTAGAGACATTAAGGGTTCTCACTGGGGGATCTGGGGATGTTTATACTCCATGCCCAGTGATGCCCTTATGTATGACATGGGCCATGTAGAAGGTTTATCTTACAATGGAAGCAACACTGTGTTGACATGTCATGTTGCCAAAGATTTGTGTCCACAGCACACTCATGACTGATTGGGTGTTTCGGATGTTGTTTGTACTGTCATAATATGTGGTGATGTCACTCTCCCCATAGGAGTTCACACTGCATGTCCTAATATGTGCCCTGAGGCCATGTGTTTGGCAACAGTCATGTAGCTGTGTGAGACCCTCCTAGGCAGATGTCCACATCAGTAGGGGATCCGGTGATAGCACACAGCATGCAGTTTTCCGCAGACATGGTCAGACATAGGTTAATGGCTGTTACATGCAGCTCAGATGTGTACATCACAGATAAGAGGCCCAAACATGGAACAACAGGTTACACACCTACTTATGGGTGAACTGTATGAGGTGCATTCCCCTATGTGGAATAGGTGGGTCATGGTAACATATGGTGTGATGCACACTTGGCAGTGTTATATCTATGATGGCTACGTGGCCTATATTATCACATAGTTTGTCCAGCTCAAGGTAGGCATTTTGCAGTTGCACCCCCAGTACATGGCTTTGGTGACTGTGTCACTGAGGTCACCTGAGTGTAGCAGACATGACCCCTTCCTTGACAAAGCCTTATTGTGCGTAATGGAGTCTGTACAGGTTGCAAATGTCCTTGTTAATAGGGTTCACTTGAAACTGTGCTATGGCCTTGCAGAATGGCCTAGTTAGGCTGCTGTGTCTATCATGTGACTGAGTGGGTGATGGCCTACCTTATTCTAAAGGGGTGACAGTGGTCATCCATGAAATGGATGGGACAAAGGAAGTAGTCAGTCCCCCTTTGAATATGGCTTCTTATGGTGTTGCAAGGTTATGCTTGGGGTCATGTAGGATGCATCCTGTGATGGCAGATGTATACCATGACTATCACATGGCAGTAGTGTCCTGTTCTCCACATTTAGGGGACGCGAGACATGCTGTGGACATCCTGATGTACTCATGGTGAACCCAGGGGGTGCAGCCTACACCAACTCTGTCAGGCATCTGGTATGCAATACCAACAGCAGTGGTATAGCTGGTTTCCATGAGCACACGTGAGCAGCTGCAGCTGCATCCTGTGCAGTTGCAGACATATGTGCAGTAGGGGAGATGACTGCGTGTAGTGGATGTAGACAATGTAGGCTCTGTGTTTGTTGTGCAGATGTGCACGACAGATCCCATTTTCATGTACACACTAAGGAGACAGTAGTATAAAATGGGCACATGCCCCTACTTCATCTTGGTTAGCGGTATGTCTTCCCTGTAATAGACAGTATGTATTGCTCATGTCCATCAGCCAGGTGAACGTATCCTAGCAAAGGATGATGTAGGCCTGTTGGGTATACCTGAGTACATGCACAAATGCACATATAGCACTTGTGTGTATGTGTGTAAATTGGTGCCAGTCCTTGATGATGGTTTGGGGCCTGTGAGGGTGTGTAAACCCCCCTAGAGGATGTATTCCACATCGGAGGTGTATATATGGCTACCCAAGGTGGATGGGTATTGTGGGAGATTGTGACTGCAAATGTGACTACATGATGGTTGCTTTGCCATGGAGGATGACACTGTAGGGGTGGGACACTGTTAACCCTTGTTGTGTAATGTCAAGTGCAATACATCTTCACCTCATGGGGGTAGCTTCTGGCCACACCAAGGTGTTCCTACATCCACTGATAATGGCCTCTGGCTATTTGTGTGCTGGCATGGGTATGTATTACAAATATATGTTAGGGTCATTCCACTGACCCAGGATCAGGGTACAGACCCAACTCCAAATACAGTTGATGAGGTCCATATATGCAGAATGGGGCTTCCTGATCACATGTGGTGGCTGGTAGCTAGCTGTGAGATGAATAGGTTTGTGCTGGCAATAGTGAACTGCCTCTGCAGTGTCTCCTGTGCATCTTACTGCATGTACAGCATGGAAGTGTGTGTGTGTCTCATTTATACAAAAACCCCATGTACCATGCCATTACCTGGTACACTTTGTCTTCTGCATATATGATAGGATGGTTGACCATGTAAGGCTGGGGCACTCTCTGCACCTTTGAACCATGGTCTGTGTGACTGCTCAGACATCTGCAGTTCGCAGAGTTAGGAATGCTTGTAATGAGGGCAAAGTCATGTCTACACCTCAAGTGTTTAGCAGCAGGGTCTGCAATGTGTGCTGCACTGACACTTGTATGTTGGTAGTGATAACTTCAACAATGTTACTCATGGAGTCTCTATGGGGCTGGCAGGAAACACTGCAAGACCCATGAAGACCTGTGAAGACAGATAGAGGCCACCTCTCAAAGAGCATCATGGTCTGTTTAACACAGTACCCCCGACTCACAGGTACTGGAACCCCTGGAATATCACAGGAGAAAGTTGGACATGTTAAGGGCAATCATTCCCTGATTGTACTGCAGCATCTATCTGGGTGACAGAATAATGCTGCATAAGGCTATGGACTTACCAGCCTGGGACACACAACCTGTGTGCACACTCATGTCTCACTGCATATAGTCCAGGAACATGCATGTCAGGTCAGGTCAAGCACACCAACATGTACTGTGACAGACCCATGACAGTACCTGTTGGTGAGAGTCAGCAGTGTGTATGTAGTAAGGTAGAGTCTGTCAACTGACACAAACGTAACTGTAACCATCCACATACACAGCTAGGTCAGAGGCACACCAATATGTCTCCACTGGAGTCCCCTATGTGTAACATGTTTGACATGGGCTGATGCCTGTGTGGCTGTGGGACACAGCTGTGTGGCCATGTGTGTTATGTGCTGTTTATGGCTGTGGTGTTCATGTGTGTCTTTGCCTCAGAGCTCCCCTTTGTTTGTAGATGTGGATGCTGAGGACCACTGCAGATGTGTGTGTTATGTAGGTGTGTGAGGTGTATTGATTGTGTTGACAACCTGTTTGGGGACAGATATGCAGCACTGACAGGAAGAGAACATGTGTGTTCCATGGTGGTGTTTGTAGATGGCTGTCCATCTGTATACATGAGGCAGGTGCTATATGGTGCCAGGACCCCAATGACAAGCACACTGGCTGGGGAAACTGTACAGACATATACTCCAGAATCTGATGGAGGAAGATCAGGGAGACCTGAAGGGTGGGCCTACAGATGACGTGATTACTAATACAGTAGGAGGCTGACACCACAGCAGGCCATGTAGACAGCTTAGACCAAGCAGTAATAGGTGCAACAGGTACATGCAGTGCAACACCTCATAGCACATACAGCAAGTAGCATGAAACATCAGGATTAGGGGGGCAATGCATGCTGTAATACTAGTATGTTGCCAATACTCACAAACATACTGTGCTGGTAGATGGCAGGGTATGATGTGCAGGTTAGCAGTGGATAATGCTGGCAGTAGTGTATGTGTAGGGTCTGTACATAATGGTGAGCAGTGTATGCAGTCTTGTGATGTGTTCCCCTGTTCATGTCTTTCAGGTGGGATGTACAGAAGACACAACTCCCCCTTTTCGGAAGCTGAAACCACCTCAATCTATAGGTACTAGGCTATCGGCCCTGGGGCCTATACAAGCCCAGCCAAAAAGGTACCCTGGCTTTTGCCACTCAAGAAAATTATTTTCCTGTGCCACTGTCGAGCAGAACCACAGAGGTGATCCCCGGGGTGAATTTCATATTTACCATCCAATCATCAAGATTTTTCTTGAAGAGTGCTAATGAAGAGCTTTGTTTGATATAGATAGGTAGTTTATTCCAGAGTATGGGAAGTCTCTGGGACAGGAATCTATCCCTCCGGCATGTTCTGTTTAATGTGGTGACAAGGTTTAGGTCCCTAGAGCGTGTAGCTCGGAGGGATTGGGATTTCTTTAAGTGGAACATGTCCAACCGCTCTGGGTTTGATATAGCTTTGTATGTTAGGCAGAGATCACCTCTGAGTAGGCGATATGCAACGGAGTAAAGCTGGAGTTTTTTTAGACGGTCTGCATAGGGCATCTGTTTGAGGCCGGTAATCTTCTTTGTGAGGTATTTCTGCGGCCTTTCCAGTTGTTGTAGATGTCTTGTGAGGTACATACCAAAAAGGGTATTGTACTCTATAATGGGTCTAATGAGTGATGAGTAGAGGGGAACAATGACCTCTTTTTTTCTGGATGAGAAACCTTTTGTGATGAGGTGTGCCATGTAGAAGGATTTCCTGACTACTGCGGTGATGTGATTATCAAAGGAGAGACTACTGTCCACCTGTGTCCCAAGGTCTCTTATCACACTTTCAGTATTAAGTATACTACCACCTATGTTGTAGTTCATGGGTACAGAGTTTTTACCAAAGGGGTGACAATGCACTTTTTGGCATTGAGCTTGAGGCCATGGCTTTGACACCAGGCATCTGTCTCAGTGAGGCCCTTTTGTAGGATGTCCACATCATTAGGAGTTTTGATTATGGCTCCTAGTTTGCAGTCATCTGCGAACTTCATTAGCCAAAGACCTTCTGTGTTAGCCTGCACTTCAGAGAAGTAGATACCAAACAGGAGAGGACCCAGGACTGAACCCTGTGGCACTCCACTTGTCACTGGTCTGAAGTTGAATTTGGAGTCTGCTACTTTCACAGTGTGGGTTCTGTCAGTGAGCCAGTTGGCAACCCATCTTGTGACATAGGGATTTATACCTAGTTTAGTGAGTTTATCTATAATTCCAGTGTGGGGGGATAGTGTTGAAAGCCTTGGCAAGATCTAGATAGGCTGTGTGAACCACCTTACCCTTGTCTACAGCTTTGGTGACTGCTTCAAAGAAGTCTATCAGTTTAGGAGACATGATCTGCATTTTACAAACCCGAACTGGGTGGGATCCAGAGTTTGGAGATTACCAATATCTTTGTTTGTGGGCAGAAGTGGTAGCAACAGTTAATAATGTGGGCCACCAGCACAGGAGCTATGAACAGGCCTGACACAGTGCCACTGATCTCATACACCACGCACGGCAAAGGGCTGCAGCTGTGGCCAGGGACCATGCTGGCACAGGTGGAAGGCCTGCTACACAACTACTACTCTCAGCCACAGAGGAGTTCCTGACAAACCTGGCATCAGCAAACAGCTCAAAGGAAAGCATCAGTACATATGTTGTGGAGGTGGGAGGCATGGAGTCCACAGTCGAGCAGCGTCCAGGTAAGCCTCCACTGTTCATGTTAATACTGTAACATTCATAGTGACAGCCTCTGCATACCTGTACACATATGTCAGGTCAATCTGCATCTGTGGTTGGGATTTTGTAATGCACACATGTGCACACATATTGTGAATGTCAGCAAATTGGGTATTATCACAGCTTGTACTGTACATGTTGATAAATGCACATATTATCCTGTACCATTGCCATATGTGTGTGTGCTGACAACACCTCTCTCCACAACTCCATAGGTATTTCAGGTGTGGCTGGGGAACATCAACCTGTAGCCGGTGAGTGTAAACTATCATGTTATGGGTAACCTATACCCTAGCCATGTTAAGGGCTGCCAGTTTGCCATACACACAACTAAGTGTAACCATATTGCAATATGTTCCATGTTCACTTGTGCTGGGGTTCACTGCAGTGCATCACATTGGTAATCACAGTAGCATATTTGCAGAAGCTATAACATATTCGCATGCAGTTTGGTATAGGTGTAGCCACTGTGCTATACAGGGTTTCATTACTATTGTATACACGGGTGCACTGTGTGTTACATGGAGGTTCATCACATACTCCAACTTCTTATGTATCTCACAGGTGTATAGTACTAGCTACATTAACTGGACATAGCTGCACCACATGTTGGGGCCTATCCAGAGTATGTCTGTTGTGCTCTGATTGTGTGTTGTGCATGGTATCAGTCAGAAGGTGTGGTCCATATAATGCCTTTGTGGCACCTCATCTGTGTGTGTGTTTGGATCATCAAGAATTATAGTGCAGGAATTAATGTAGACATGTCTTCCCCTCACAAGGTGACCATGGGGGTTGCAGTGTGTCCCCGTCACAACCTGATGTCATTGTCTCATCAGAATGTGATGATGATGGTGGCCATTGTGAGGTACAGGTGGGGTTGTTGGGGGCTGAATCTGTCCCATTGGTTGACATCCCACTTCCACTCCCAATGTCCCCGCACATGGTCAATAGGCCCACACATACCCAGTCCCCAGCAGCCACAGATATTGGGCAGCTGGAGGGTGGTGGCATCAAACAGGGTGGTGTGGTGACTATGGCAGGTGAGACTGTAGACACTAGCTATAGCCAGAGAGCTGGTGAGGTCCCACACAGGCAGATTGACAGGGGTGCTCGAAGGAGGACTGCTGCCCATTCAGCCCCTGTCAGAGGTGTCACAGCATGTCTCACCTGACACGTTTCAGTCCATCATGGAGGCACAGGCACACTGTTAATGGTACACCAGATGGGTGCTCAGGGTCATGGATGCAACACTGCTTGGCATGCATGACACCCTCCACAGCATTGGGGATGCCTTATGTCATTTTGCTGATGTAGTGGATAGAACGTGGGGTGAGACATTGTCAGTCCTTAACTGTGCAATGTCTCTGCTTGCACATGTGGTGGGAGTAGGGCAACGGACACATGGACGTAGGTCAGCAACAGTATCAGCTGAGAGCCCACATGGCTGTGCACAATCACACTCCCATAGTGGCAGTACCACCAGCACTAACAAAGGGAGGGTGCTGTCCACACCAAAATGTGGAAAGCCATGGACACGTGGTCCTGGGTGGTCCCATGAGAGACACAGAGCAAGAAGATACTGGTCACCATCAGGAAGTAGTACCACATCTGGCCTCGGGCATGGTGGTGCCAGTGCCACTCCTGGCAGAACCAGTTTCTGTGTTTGTGGCTGGAGAAAGTGAACTGTACATTCTGCCATGTACAGTCCATGGCTGTCCAACATACCCTTGTGCAGGGCTAGCACATGGCTTGACTGTGTGCATGCACACACACACACTTGACTGTCACATGCAGGTTGCTGACAGATGCATACAGCTCTTCTCCATGGCCCAGCTGACCAGCAACCCTCCATACATACACATGATGTCAACTGGTATAGCACAGCCTAGGCCTTTGGCACCCCCACACCCTGTGCATGTGATGATACCTGTGCCACATCCCTGTAATCTATCCCATTGATGCAGAGACATGCTAATATGTGTCTGATGCACAGGATGAATCTTGTACAGGTAATGGCATTTTGTAGTGTAGTAGTGTTATGCCCTGTAATGTATTGTCTGCTGCCAATTGTCATGCATACACATCAAAGTGTATGTACCTTTGCACCATGATTCTTTATTGTTGTAAGTACTGCTGACTGACTGTTGTCTCACAGACCTTATTGATATCTGTGTGTGTAAGTAGTGGTGAGCTGCTGCCATTACAGAAGCTCAAGATAGTGGGGTGGCAACACAGACACCTTTTCTTCATCAAAGTATGTGTGGAACAGTGTGTGAGGGACAATACGGGCTGACAGCATAACTTTACATGCATACCTCTTGACACAGCAAGCTAGTCCTGATACATGTTACCTGGGTGTTACTTAGCATCACAGGTTCATAGTTACAGAGGAGGTTACTAGAGTACTGGACCTGGATCTTTTATTTCACCCCAACACAATCATCAATCAGCACATGTTGGCCATGGCATTGATGGACACATGTTGGAGCCCTGGGACAGATGTTTGTTTTTATTTCCCATCCACTCAACCTTGAAGCAGTTGAAGAGGGTCTGCATGGTACTGTGTTTGGCATGTTTGGGGAGTGCATTCATGAGCCAGGACAGCCTCTGTTTGAAAAACCTTTCTGTCTATCAGCTTTTTGTGCTGAGTTATATGTGATTCAGGACTGTCATGCCAGTAAGGTTATACTCTCGTATATGGGGCAGCTGTTGAAGGGCTGATTACAACATTGCCATCTAGGCATGCCACAGACACCTGTGGACAACCTGGCTGATAACCACTGGGGCAGTACTGATTAGAGGCTATCTGTGTAGCACAGATGTTGAGGGCCATAGACGACCTTTGTGGGTGTTAACATAGCCTTTACAGTTTCTGCAGATGTCTGCATAGATGCATAACATACAGGCCGTGCTGCGAATGTATAGTTGTACTGACTAAGAACTATTAACAGGTAATGTTTATCTTTAGTCTGGATGCAGTTCCTTTACCTATGTGGTGAACCACATACAAGCCTTTTCTAACCACTGCCACTACTTGTTGCCTGAGTGCAACATTGTTATCATGCTGAGTACCCAGGTCTGTCATCACAGTGTGTGTGTTTATGGGGTTGCTGTTGATGTGGAAAATAGTGGGACCATGTCCTTGCTGTATGGTATGCTGACACTGCTGTCTGCATTCACTGTGAGGCCAGGACCTTGGCATCATTCCATACCCACTGTATGGCCCACTGCAGTGTGTTAGCAGTTTGTGGCTCAATGACAGACTGCACACTACTTACAGTTGATGCAGCTTTAGGCAGTACCTACGTGTGTGTGTGTGTGTGTGTGTGTGTGTGTGTGTGTGTGTGTGTGTGTGTGTGTGTGTGTGTGTGTGGTGGCAGTTAGCATTCATGCCTATATACATGTCGGTCATTGGGGGCAGCAAAGTAGCCACAGGGCCTTCACATGTCTACATATTGCACATGCATAGGCAACACAACTTGTGGTTGACACCTTATCAAATGTGGACTGTGGGACATGTCTTGTAGTAACATGACAGATGGCAGGATATACCATACCTACAGCAAGTGCAACACACAAGATGTCCTTTGGTTTAGTCATATGGCAGTTTCTTTGTGTGACATTACCTTAGCTTACACTATTTGTCATGATATTAAGGTGCTTCTGATGTGCAATAACTGCTGTATGCAATTCGTAGACAACTTCACGAAATGTTTGTTGTCCTACATTCTTGGGACCTCTGTATTGTTTGAGTTGTTGTCACAGGTCACATCTTGCCAAACATGGACTTCAACCTTCAGGGTGGTACAGATGGTGGCCATAACTCTCACCTCTACATATTTCTGCAGAATGTCCTGCTGTTTGCCACATATTTTATTTCAATTTGTCATAACTTTGAGGTTTTCTGGCAAATTGCTGGAAAATCATGTAAGGCCAACATTAGAGATTAATGAAGGATATTGTCATGTCACAAGTCATACCCATTAGAAAATGCATTCAAATGCATAACCTGTTCTGGTATCTACTTTCCATGTGTGTCTCAGCAGTATGTTAAGGTTGTGCTCAATGTTTGGCTTTTGCCCCACTTTTCTGTATGGTTTTAACCAGATGTCTGTTTGTGAGGAGTTGAAAGGTATGCTGGTGGCTGTAACACAGTTACACTGCTGCAAGGGAATATACATACATACACACAAACACACCCACTCATGACCTGCCCTTGTTGACAGCAGAACCTCTATCTGCCTAGTTTTACATATGATAGTGCTATATACTAAACACAAGCACCACAGAGCTACTATAGTTTTGCAATGTTTGCCAGTACTATTCAGGTGGATGATAATTGCAAGGGCCATTAGGATTGCCAATGGGGGGGTTAACAAGCCCTCAACATGGTAGAGCCATCTGAAACACACACACACCCCTGCATGAGGACTTGCATTGAAACACACATGCACACAGAGTTGCTGCTTTTCAGATTAGGACACCTACCTATCTTATGTACAGTACAGACCAGCATGACTATTGCACCCTCCACAGTGCCCTTGTGTCATAAAATGTGTAACTGTGCATCTAGGGTGGATGGCATCTGTAGAGCCCCTGAGTCGGTTGGCAATGTGGGAGTTACAAGGATGAAACAGGCACTCAAAATGGTATAACCATCGCATACTGACAGGCAAGAGAGCCACAGGGGATATGCATACAGAAACACATACACTCACACAGTTGGCAATAGTCAGATTAGAACACCTACTTCTCTACTTGTATGTACTATACTGCTACATACATATCGCATGCGCCACAGACATTATATGTCAGAGACATAACTCACAACCTCTTACAGTAATTAATCTTGGGAATGCCTTCATGAATGGTGGGAGACACCCCCCAAAATAGGGACACTTCTCACATATTGCTCTTAGAAACCTAGACAAGTGATAGGGTAACAGGTTTTGCATCAGCATGATGTTTCAGAAGGGCATGACATCTGAAGCTGACATGTCTCTCACTATTTGTGGCATTAACTCTCACGGATTTGCCACTGATATGACATAAAGCCAAATTGTTATGAGACACGGACCATGTATATGTTGCAAACATCTGGACATTCTGCATACATCTGTTTAGATGAGTGGTATGGCCTGTAGACTTTAAAATGCTGCATCTAAGGTGGATGACATCAACAGGCCCTTTAAAGTAAGCCATGGTGAGGGGGTCGACAGGCCTTAAAATGGTATAACCAACACACCATGACAGCCACAAGGGGATATGCTACACACACACACACACACACACACACACACACACACACAGTACTACCATTGGCTGTATTGAGATTCAAACCCCTACCTACCTAGTTGTATGTACTATAGTGCTGCCTAAGTATCGCATGTGCCACTGAACTTATATACGTAGAAAGTGTCCAACAGTGGATCTAAGGTGAATGAAATGAACAGGCCCTGTTAAGTAATGCAATGGGGGCATCAACAGGGTGGAACTGAACTCAAAATGGTATAACCAGCACACACACACACACACACACACACACACACACACACACACACACACACACACGATATGCTTCTCACACACACGCAATATCACAATTGCCAGTATTGAGATTAGAACCCCTACCTATCTAGTTTTCTGTACTATAGAGCTACATTGTTATCACATGTGTCATAGAGATTATATACCTACAGACTGTCCAACAGTGCTTCTAAGGTGAATGACATCAGCAGACTTTGTAAAGTAGGGCAATGGGAAGTGTACTGGGTGGAAAAGGCCTCAAAATGCTTTAACCTAAAAACACGCACACATAGCTGCCAATGCTGAGATTAGAACCCCTCCCTATTTAGTTGTATGTACTATAGTGCTACCTACTTATCGCATGTGCCACGGAGCTTATATGGCTGAAGAGTGTCCAAAGGTGCTTCTAAGGTGAATAGCATCTGCAGGCCTTGTAAAGTAGGGCAATGGGAAGTTTACTAGGTGGAAAAAGCCTCAAATGCTTTAACCTAGAAAGACACACACAAACACACTTGCCAGTGCTGAGATTAGAGCTCCTACCTATTTAGTTGTATGTACAATAGATCACATGCGCCATGGAGCTTATATGGCTGAAGAATGTCCAAAGGTCCTTCTAAGGTAAATAACATCTGCAGGCCTTGTAAAGTAGGGCAATGGGAGGATTACTGTGTGGAAAAGGCCTCAAAATGTTTTAACCTATAAACAAACACACACACACACACACACACACACACACACACACAAACACACATGGTAGGTGATGTGAGATTACAACCCCTACCTCACTACTATTACACAATGGAGCTCACCTTTGTACTGGCACATGCCAGTGATTACAATTGGTGTGCAAATGTCTGCATCAAGACATCACTCTATGCCTTTCAGGGTGTCTCTCTCTCTCTCTCTCACTCTATGCCTCTCTCTCTCTGTCTCTCCCTCCCCCTGTCTCTGCCTGTCTATAATTGATATATTTGTATATGTTACCAATATAGATGTATATCTATCACACATAACAGATGCAGATATATCACATATGTGCCACCTCCAGATAGCTGAGGGTAATCCTGTCCAATGGGGATGGGGAGAGACAGTTAAGGTGTGCATAGCTGTCTGTATGCAAAGACATATATGGACAACACAGTTGTATAGTCAGATGTAGATTTAGACATGGGCTGGAATTGTCTAAGTGTAGGAACATGCCCAGTATGACCTTTAATAGTAACAGTTGGACTCCATTCCAGAGCTAGCTGTACTCCAGGCCAGGATTTTGTGTGCTACAGTCGATTGGCTGATGAACCTGTGTAAACAGTCCAGCATCTCAGTGATATAGTGGCTGGTGATCTCCTGGCTGTGCGCTATCCTTATTAACTGAGTCATATCCTGGTGTGGGTACAGAGTGCATTGGACTGAGCAGAGTTCTCCATAATATATGTGGTATATTCTACATAGCACTGTGATTTCCTGGTATGTCATTGGCAGATCAATATAGAGTAATGTGAGGGAGCACTGATAGACATTTGTTTACTGACTTCATGCACTGCAGGGAACTATGTTACAGCACACATTGTTCTATTGTGCACATTCTAGGTTTGTCTGGCCATTGGTTCCCCTTCCCCTTATATGTGTCTCTTTGTCCTTCCATAGTCCAGTAACAGCCTTTGTCCACAGTTGCTGCTATGTATTTGTAGTTATGGTGTGAGTGGGTAGAAGTCGTAAGATCACACACAGGGTTACAGACTTCACACCTCTGACTGTACCTATTTAGCAGGTTGTCCATCATTGTGCCTCATACATTTGCTGTGGTCCTCAGATAGTTTGTGTTGCACTGTTATTATAAGGCTACATGCTGGCCATAGCTCTCAAACTCTTATAGACAGACATCTCTACAGGACCATATATAACAGACACAGTCCCAGACATGGGGGCAGGCTCTTACTATTGCTCTTCCAAATGTACACAGTTGGTAGAACAGTTTTGTATTATCTTGCATTTACTTATGTGTATGACATCTGCTTCTCAATTGCCTGTCATTGATGTTTTCACATCAACCTTTATTGTTTTGAAAATAGTTTGGTAGGCAAATGCAATGCTATGACAAGCAGAACAGATATATGATGCAGACGTGTGGACATTCTGTAACACCCTGTCATTTCAGGGATATGGATGGTGCCCACTGACTTGTCAGTAGTGACACTGTAACATGGCAGCCTTTATATCCTGGCAGTAGACTGCCTTGTCACAACCTGCTGTTCTACTAGGCACTGTGTAAGTTACTCAGAGCTGTGTACTGCCCATATGTGTGGCCATCTGTCCCTCCATTGTCCAGCTTTCCTGCAGTAAAAAAATATTGACTACTGGACAGTGTGTACAACTCCTCCCATTGGTGTAGCTGACATGCAAAATAGTTGCCATGGCCAGTCTCGAACCATGGACCCTGACAACCACAGTACTGTACTTAGACCACTAAGCCACAACAGCCACCAGTGAGTGCTGTCTACTTCCTAACACTATTAACCACACACACACATAGTGCATTGACCCCTGCATATTGTAGAAATGGAAGAAGTTAAACAGTTGATTGTGACAGCCCTGGGAATGTTTGGTCTGCTGCTATTACTTTACAAACATAAATGTTACTGCAGTTCTATGTGAACACGGGTGTGTTGAGGGGAGGGGGAGCATACCTCTGAAATGTACACATCTTCACAGACTCTCCAGATGTTTGGCTAATATTTTGGGTCCATTTTTCATAAAATTGTGGTTGTGTGGCAAATAATAGTGAAATCATTAAAGACTGAAGTTAGAAAGTAACGACAGACATTTGAGGTTGACTTCTTGCCCTTCAGATAATTCATGCTACTGCAACACCTGTTCTATCAGTTTTCTATGTTTGTAAGAGCAATATTTAAGACTTGTACCTGTTTTTGGGCCTTTGTCCCACATTTATTTGGTTCTTAGGTTCATAGGTTCATACTAGGCTATCTGCCCTAGGGCATTTATAAACCTAGCCAGAGTGTGTTTGGCTTTCGCCACCCATTTTAAATTTATTTTGCTATGCCCTTTTTCGAGGTTAGTATACTGTGCCTCTGTCTAACAGTGACACAGAAGTGATACCCGGGGTAAACCTACGATCTCCCATCCACTCATCAAGATTCCTCTTGAAGAGAGTCGGTGAGGGACTGCCTAACCTGGACTGGGATTTTATTCCAGAGTGAAGGGAGCCTCTGGGTTATGAATATGTCCCTCCAGCATGTCCTATTTATTTCAGTGCTGAGGTTCAAGTATGGCTTTGTACAGATATCTTGCTGTAAGAATTTCAGAGCTATGTATGGGACTCCAAAATTAACGTCCATGAATTTGTCCTTTGACTCTGCTGTTTGTAAGTCCCTCACATAGTGCAGTGGATTTTGCTGGCTTAGAGCCTACTGCATATCTTGGGGCAGCCAGTATTTGGGAGAGAGTTCCTGTTGTTCCACACAGCTGTCCATTGTCTGCTGCTATCCTGGTAACCCCCTCCAGTCCCATGCATACATGCAGCAATACCATACATATGCTACCACAGACTACTACCCCATTCATTTATTGTTAATAAGAGTGACTTACCTTGTGCCAGCAGCAGTTGAGAGGACAGTGCTTCAGGGCTGACTGTGTTGGATCCAGGCAGTACACAGCCTATACATGGTAAGGTATAGATGGTGTGATGTGGCTGGCATCCATTTTACTGTGTGTATGTGAGTCAGAGTGAGGTGTCAGTCCCTGGGCCCCTAGGGTGTCAGTGTATGTGCTGTGCATTGCCTCTTTGCCAAGGTCAGGGTGTACTGGGCATGCCTACATCTGCCTACAGGGACAGGCTCAGGGCGCTCCTCCTCAGAGTCCCCCTGTGCCTGTGGAACCTTGGCAATGGTGGGGGGGGGGGCTGTGTGTCCCTTCCCTGTGATTTTCCTGCCATAGCTGTTTCCACAGGATCATATTGTGTAGCATGGCACATACTATGAACATGTGCACACATGTATCTGGAGAGTACTGCAGGGCTCCACCAGATATGTCAAGACAGCGGAACCGTGACTTGAGCAGCCTAAACACATGTTCTACGATGTTCCTAGTTTGTGCATATGCCTCATTATGGCATTCTTTAGTGGGTGTGTGTGCATTTCTGATGGGTGTCATCATCTATGGTTCCAGAACGTAGCCAGCATCCCCCACTAGATGGCCATACAGGATGTCTCCCCTGGCAAATGCCTGGTACAGCTGTGATGCTTGCCAGATGTGGTAGTCGTGATAACTGCCAGGGCTGCCAGCACACATACTGGTGATAATGCCCTGGATATTACACATGACCTGGCAGTTGATGGAGTGATACCCCTTGCGGTTGATGTAGAATCTAGCCTCCTCACCAGGTGGTACTCTGATGTGCACATGAGTGGAATCCATGGCACCCAGTACCTCTGGGTAGTGTGCTACATGGTGGAAGAGAGGCATATTGCTGGTCCTCTCCTCAGGGGTGTTGGGGAAATAAATGTGCTCACTGATGTGTGTTAGCATAACATCCAGGAACTGGTGGAGTACCCTGGATATGGATGCCTGTGAGATCCCCATGATGTCCCCAGTAGGTCTTTAGAAAGTACCTGTAGCTAGTATTCCTAAGGCTACACATACCTTTGTTTCCACTGTGATGGGTACTCCTCTGTTGGCTCTGGGTCTGAGGTAAGGCCGGCAGAGCTTGCTGAGTTGCTGTAGTATGTCCCTGTCCACTCTGTAGCACCCTACTATCTCCAGCTCATGTAGACCCTGAAAGGTTACCCTGGGCCTGAACACTCTTCTCTTCAGTCTGGGTTTATTGTCAGCATCATCCTCATTACTGACCTCAGCCTGTAGGGCATAAAGATGTAGCAGAGCAGTAGCAACCCCTATCATTTTGTCTGTTAAAACTCACAAGTGTATACTCCAAAGGTGCAGAGTATGTGGGAAAAATCAGATTGAAGGGTGTATGCATATGCAGCCTGTGTGATTGGCTGACGATGATACATTCCACCTGCCAACTATATTAAGGGTTTTGAATGGGCCAGTGTCAGTGGAATAGGGCTTATCAGTCATTTATGCTTGATTGGCTTTCCCAGGATATTTCCCCGTCTTTTGTTTTTTTTTTTAATTTCTTGCACTGCTAAGCTCAACGGCACTGCATGCAAACCCATGGAGCTAGTGTAAACATTGCTGAGCAGAAAGGACCCTTCCCTGTACATGAGCACACTTAGCTTTTCTTTAACCCACTAAGCAAAGCTTAGCAGCCTCAGACACACACCCCTGCTTAGCTGTGCTTAGCTGAGTCAAACAGGAGCCGCAGAGCTCCAATGCACCTATACAAACCCAGACACACACCCTTTTCATGTCAGCTGTCTCTTCTGCCTACACTACCATGGTTCTAGCCCTTACACAGTTAGTACCTGTGGACACAGTGGCCCATTTTGCTATTCAATAAACTTAGCTCAGTTACATACACCTAATTGTGTATACCCTAGATACTACACTAAACCAGAGCCTATATCCTTAGCAACCACTATAACCTGCCATTCTATGACTCTGCATGCTGGTCATTATAATGGGAAACCTCAATATAGCTTTAACTATCATATTTTACTATTTAAAAATTTTTTTGCAGCCTAGTATGTTTGCAGGTTGCTGCTCGCCACTTAAACGTGACATATGTCATAAAAAAAATACTCTTAATTTTTCAGTAATTGCATCACTTTTAAATCTCAATGGCCATAGTTTTGGCCATTGGTATGCCTACTGCACCTAATACATGCTTTTATTTGAGTTGTCACAGCCCGTTTTATTTTTACATTCTGGTACATGGTTAGTAACCGCATACATTTTTCCTGCAGACATGGCACCTACATGGATACCTGTCTGCTTCCAGGATCACAAAATTACCTAATTTGCATGTTTTTTCACCAGCAAATGAGGTGATTTGCATTACGCGATTGCATCTGTGTCTGCACAGTGCTGGGAGGCTCTTGCACGCCCCCAGTCTTGTTTCCTGGATCGCTTGGCAGACATGTTCCATGTCCGAGCTTTAACACTATTCCTACACAGAAAATAGCTCCATGTAGGGTTTATTGAATTACCCCCCATATGTAAGTGAAGATCTACATCAGGCACAAACAGTTACACTAGTATCAGCTCTTGCATTATCTGCAGACATATGGATCAGATACTAAATGAACGTATCCCAAAAATCACTGGTGGCAATATACCATTAGAGTTAAAATTACTTGTTTTTTTTTTAGAGAAGGTCAGCACTACATAATCTATTGGCATTTTTGAAGAGAGAGCATTGGAAATGGATGAGGAAGCAACTACATAAATGTCATAGTTAAATATTGCAAAGGTGCATTACTCCATCCCCCATAATGGCATTATAGACATGTTTGTTCAATTCAGCATTAAGAGTTCCTTAGTTTGGTGTGTAAAGAACCAGCTGAAGCAGACAAGATGATATGAACATAATCAGTACTTGATGCTGCAAAAACTGTCTTAGTATCAGTGCCGCTAGATGCATATTGTGCAATTTATGGAACATGATATATTTTTGATTATAAAAGTAATGGAGCAAAGCTAAAGGTAGAGTAGAGAGTAAAATAAAAGTTCAAGAATCTTTATAGCTAAATTAATCCTTTACCAGTGTATTACAACCAAAACCAGAAAAAGTTTCTTGAAGAGCACCACATAATCAAAGGCTAACCACTAGTCTGCAGAAAGTCACTCAGCACTTTACATACATCAGTTACCAAGCCAGTGATGTAATATAATGTCACCATAAACAAGTTACCCAACACAGTGAAAAAAAATCTTAACAAAGATTTAGATGTGAGGAAAGCATGAACTAACTAAATATGCCAACTCTGACATGGCTGTAGCGCACAATAAAGTAAATTATCTGAGGTACTACAATCTCAATCTTTAAAAAAGAGAATTAAAACAGACATTTGCGATTGCACATTAGAGTGTCAATCACAAAAGAGACAGTTAAGCCTGGCACCGATTGCTAACACTATTTGGACTAAGATTAGTCTGGGGCTGCATTCACCTTAGTAAACCCAGTAGGCATAAGTACCTACTTTCAGAAATACCTAGGATCTGTTTAGAGTCATGCATTAGGAAATGACTTGATAGACTGAGGAAGCGACACAAAATGCTTCTTACCTCAGATAAACTGATAAAATGGCACAGTCATAGGTTAAGCATTCTATTTTTGCCATTTCATACTAACACGTGTCCTGCATTTTATACCATTTTCCAGAGAAGTGATTTGCTGGGTTCACAGTAATGTTCTCTCTCTTAAAAATGCTGCACTGTAAGGCAACACTACTGTATGTTGGGTGCATGTCAGTGTTTTCATACTATAGAATTCTCTAGAATCAAGCAACCTCTTTATTTCTTTCACTTTTGAACAGTACTAAATGTATCATGAAATAGCTCTGTTAATTCACATCTTACCTCACTAGAAAAATTAGAGATACAACAACAATGTTCATATAACAGAAGCAGTTCTTGGCACATTGTACTGAAAAGTGCTCTCTTGGCTAACATCAAAGACTGAAGCACTGCTAATTTCAGAACTTTAATCCTACCATAACTTCCAGTCACAATATTGTAACCTAAACGTGGAAAAATTAAAAAAAGAAAGTCATATTAAATCTGAATCAGGAACTCTATATAAACACTTAGCATTCTGTAAACACAAATATTTAACAAGATGTGTTACATGCAAAAGACTATATGTTATAATACAATAATTGCTTTTTAGACACTATGCTACATACATTGTATTTTAATTCTGTAATATGTAATTTCAATGTATTCATATATACTCCCTGTATGAACATTGCACCTGTATATGTTTCCACCTATTTCTTAGGTAGAGTTGATGTTGTGGCTGAAAAGGGTCAGTTGACCAACACATATGTCCAGTTAATAAAAAATAGTCCTGTCCAATGGCAAAAGCAAAATAAAACATCAAAGCCAAATAATATTTTACTCACCTGGAGAAAACACAACAACTAGGCATTGGTATGAAGAAAGCTTGTTTTACAAAGTTCACATGTAACTATTCAGATCACTTTAACCCATCTGGGGCTTTTACAGTGAAATGCAAATGACTTAAAGCTGCTATAAAGTGTACCTTGTTGCACACGTATCTGTGCAACTAATCTAAAAATGCATGTATTTACTGCACAAAGTATACATAAACATATGACATCTATGAATATATGTACATACATGTATGTAGTCAAGAGAAGTACAAATATGTGAAGTTAACAGATAATAGATTTTAAAATGCTCATTTTATTCACAAGGAGACATTGCTTCAGTAAACATATTTAAAACAACCTCTTTAATTTATTTGCTCAGTCTGCTATTCTGTTTCACTAAAGAAGCCACCATGATGTGGAAGCTGGTCTGAATTACTTCATTTTTGGAACTTCTGAGAAATGTATTTCTACAGATGATTTTTTTCCAGTGAATAAAAGAGGATCTTTTTGAAAACTATTAAATGCTGGCTTTTGTTTGGCTTATTAATTAATTTACCTTGCACTTACAGTTTCCACAGGTACCATTGAAGAGACCACTATAAAGGTAAGCAAACAACATGAGAAAGCACAGACTGGGATACTGTAATACACATGAAGGGGTGTGACCCCCCCCCATTAATATTCCAAAATGTGCACGCTGATTGGCCAGCCCAACCAGCGTGCCCGTTGTAAATTCCACATTATACCATGACCCCCCATTAATATTCCAAAACGTGCACACTGATTAACCAGTGTGCATGTTGTAAATCGACTTATACTAATGGAAAAGGTCCGGTCGCCCGGACTTTTTCCATTAGTATAAGTCTTTTTTAAAACACTGTCTCGCTATGTTAAACTCTTTTAACATAGCAACACAGTGTGTAAAAAGCAACGGAGATCTTGCTTTCTCCATTGCTTTTTTTTAAACCTGTCTCGCTATGTTAAATGGGTTTAACACAGCGAGACAGCTTTAAAATAAGCAACGGAGATCTCCGTTGCTTATTTTAAAGCTGTCTCGCTATGTTAAACCCATTTAACATAGTGAAACAGTTTGTAAAAAGCAACGGAGATCTTGCTTTATCCGTTGCTTTTTCAAAACTGTCTCACTATGTTAAATGGGTTTAACATAGCGAGACAACTTTAAAATAAGCAACGGAGATTCTCCGTTGCTTTTTTAAAGCTGTCTCGCTATGTTAAACCCATTTAACATAGCGAAACAGTAAAAAGCAACGGAGATCTTGCTTTCTCCATTGCTTTGCCCACAGCTCTGATGTACCGCGTGAGCATACGCATGCGCAGTACATCAGAACTGCCGCTGAATACCAGACAGCTGCGGAAGGGCAGCAAGGAGTATATACAATGCCATTATTTAAGAAAAGTAATTATTTTTTTTCTTAAATAATGTCATTGTATAATAGCTATAACCCACTTCTGGGTGTGGGTAATGTTGGATTTACCCACGGTTGGCTTTGTTTGATCCCTCTGGCTTCGCCCTTGGGACCAAACCACGCCAACTGTGGGTAAATCCAGCATTACCCACACCCAGGCATGGGTTATTGCTATAATATACCAACGGAAAAAGGTCTGGTCGCCCGGACTTTTTTCCATTGGTATAAAGTGCCCCAAAACTTTTTTTTTTTTTTTTGCAGTAAAAAAAAAAAAAGAGAGAAAACGGAGCAATGGAGACTTTCTTTTCTCCGTTGCTTCCGTTTCAAAGCATTGATGTACTGGGTATGCATGGGAAAGCAGGTCCCATACGCATGCACAGTACATCAAATTGAAGAAGCAGTATACCACAACCGGTGGAAGAACAGCAATCCGCCATTATACAAAGACATTATTTAAGAAAAGTAAGTATTTTTTTTCATAAATAATGTCATTGTATAATAGCAATAACCAACTCCATGGTTGTGGTATATTGAAGATTTACCCATGGTTGCCTTTGTTTAATCATTCGGGCTTTACCCACATGATTAAACCACACCAACCTTGGGTAAATCTTCAATATACCACACCACGTCGTCGGTTATTGCTCAATTATCGTACTGACAGTACTGTGTGCAGTTCAGGAGATGACATATTTGCAAGTGTATAGAACAGAGGCATTTCAGAGAAAGGCAGCAGAAAATGCAGACGTATTTTACCAGAAACATTCAAGGAATGCATGCGTACTCTTGAAAAAAGGAATGTAGTAAGGACAGTATAGAAGCTAAGGCTGAGAATTACAAACATTGTACACAATGGAAGGCTACTGTATAGATCAAAGATGATATAAAAGTGTTATGCAATCTACAAAAAAAAAAAATCACAGCACTGAAAGAAATAGTATATTATACAATGACTGTCCATTAATATTCCAAAATGAGCACACTGATTGGTCAGCCCAATCAGCGTGCCCATTGTAAATCCAAGCATACACCAATGAAAAAAGGACCAGTCGCCTGGACGTTTTTCCATTGGTATACACTGTAACTTTTAACTTTTTTTTACAAAAATATATAAAACAAATCTGAAATCCAGACTCTGGACATAGCAGAGAGACAGGATGGAGAAAATACTAGGAAAATCAGCTACGTTATTCAAAACTAATGACACATACCTGATCGTCCTTGTATTTCCTCCATTCTGTCTCTCTCCTACTCCTAAACTGTCCGAAACCTTTGTTTTATTTAAAAAAAAAAAGAAAAACCGAGCAACAGAGACCTTCTTTTCTCTGTTGCTTCTTTCCAAAGCACTGATGTACTGGGTATGCATGGGGATGCAAGTCCCATCGCATGCGCAGTACATCAAAAAAGGCAACAGGATATGTACCAGCCACAGAAGGACAGTACGGTGCCGTTATACAAAGACATTATTTAAGAAAAGTAAGTTTTTTTTTTCTTAAATAATGTTTTATTTATTTATTTTATTTTATTTTACATTTGTTGACTGGGCTAGTCCAACTGGTTATATGTCCATTTTCAGTGGAGGCCCGGGGAGAAAAGCTCCAACAAACACAAAAAAAAACACAATATCATTTATAATATGAGACATTTACAAATACAGCTAAATTTACAGATACTCATCTCATTCATTACATTTTGTTGCATTTCTGTAAACAGGATCAGGGTACATTTCAGCTATGGTTAGCCATTCAAAAAAATTTCCTAATAAAAATGTAATATAAGAGAATACATTTTTTTTTTTTGTTAACAGAAAAGTCATTAACAGAAATGTAGGTAGCTATATACTCTCTCTAGTAGGTAACAGAAAAGAAACTAGTTTATACAGGTATGGAGATAACTACTTTGAGAAAATCGAAGTAGTTAGTCAGGGTTAGAACAAGGGCATAGCCACTGTGATTTAAGGTATGGCTTCAATTTGCTTTTAAATAATGTTGTAGAGATAATGGTGGTTAGGTCTTTTGGGAGGGAGTTCCAGGTTTTCCCCACTATATTGGCAAACAAGGAGTCACCAGCCAAGTTGTTAGCTTTAGCTATTTGTACAAGTAGTTTATTTGATGAGCGTAGGGTCTTGAGGTTGTTATAGGGGGTGATTAAGTTAGTAATTATAGGTGTGTTAGTAGATTGGTGCAGGATCTTGTGGGCAACTGTTAACTGGTTGAATAGTATTGTATTTGGCAGTTCTAGCCATCCTAGCTGTTTAAGATTCCAATCCAGAAAAAGAAGTGAATTCTGCTAAAGAACGCTCAGCAGAACAAAAAACAATGTAAATATTGAAAGAGCGTTGCACCACAAGTATTAGTATTTCATCTGAGTATTCAAAACTTGCTAAACAACCAAAATGGCGAAAAGACAGCATCAAAACAACAGCTTCAATAACAGGCTTTTACCACGTTGAATCCACAATATATGAAATATAGAGCTTTGCTGTTGTAAAAGTCAAGTGGTGTTGTAATTCCACAGCTTTAAAACATGTGGATGTCATAAAAGCAGAAAAAAATGAATATAAAAGTGAAGAACCCTTCTGATGTAAACAACGGACAAGCGCTTTCAGCTTTTTCAAGCCTTCTTCAGATCCAAATAGGTAAGCTGGGTTCAGTGTTTAAAAGCTGGTATCATCCAATGAAACAATCTGCTTGTCCAGTGATAAAAATAACTATTTCAACAACAAAGCCGTTACAAAACCGCAGACAAAAGAAAAATAACAAAAGGAATAACGCAATAAACACCTGCTGAGATCATTACTGGAGGAAAGGCGTGCACCGCTTATTTATGGTTATGTAATCTGGTATTCAACCTCTTACCTCCAGAAATCTAGGCAAAACCTAAAGTAATGGGCTCAAAGGCCCAAAAAGGTATGTTAGTAGGTTGGTGCAGGATCTTGTGGGCAACTGTTAACTGGTTGAATAGTATTGTATTTGGCAGTTCTAGCCATCCTAGCTGTTTAAGATTATCACAATGATGGGTTCTGAAGGCAGACCCAGTTGCAAAATCTGGCAACATTATTGTAGGAGATTGCTAGCTTGCTGATGTTGTTTTTACATATTTTTGTATATATAGGGGAGGCATAGAGAAGGGAAGAGATTAAGTGGGTACGGGCTATGATGGTCCTGGCTAGTGGAGTCAAAAAGGATTTAATCCTGTATAGGGATCGTAATTTTTTGTTGACTGTTTTTATAGTATTATTAATATGGGAATCAAAGGTAAGGTTATTGTCAGTTAGAACCCCAAGAAGTTTAGTAGTATAATCAGGAGATATAATAGTGCCATTGCTAGATGTGATAGTAAAATTAAGTGGGGAGGCTCTACGGGTGGGAATGAATAGTAACAGTTTTGTTTTTTTTTGGATTCAGAATGAGGCATCGATGTAGAAGCCATTTCTCAACAGTGTTAAACACATTTTGGGTTATGGACTGTAGGACAGATGGTGAGGTGGCAGAGCATAGTAACGTGGAATCATCCGCGTATTGGATACAAGTAGCTTGAGGTGTAACAGAATATAGGTTATTTATAAAAATAGAGAATAGGAGGGGGCCTAATATGGAGCCTTGAGGGACACCAAGGGCAATTGGGAGGTGGGAGGATAAGTTGGTCTCCCATAGGACAGCCTGCTGCCTGTTGTCTAGGTATGATTGGAACCATTGAATAGCCAGTGTGTCTAGAGGCAGGTTTTTGAGAATATTAATGAGTAAGTGGTGGTTAACCATATCGTGAGAATATTAATGAGTAAGTGGTGGTTAACCATATCATGAGAATATTAATGAGTAAGTGGTGGTTAACCATATCGTGAGAATATTAATGAGTAAGTGGTGGTTAACAATATTGTGAGAATATTAATGAGTAAGGGGTGGTTAACCATATCGTGAGAATATTAATGAGTAAGGGGTGGTTAACCATATCGTGAGAATATTAATGAGTAAGTGGTGGGTAACCATATTGTGAGAATATTAATGAGTAAGGGGTGGTTAACCATATAGTGAGAATATTAATGAGTAAAGGGTGGTTAACCATATTGTGAGAATATTAATGAGTAAGTGGTGGTTAACCATATCATGAGAATATTAATGAGTAAGTGGTGGTTAACCATATAGTGAGAATACTAATGAGTAAGGGGTGGTTAACCATATCGTGAGAATATTAATGAGTAAGTGGTGGTTAACCATATCATGAGAATATTAATGAGTAAGTGGTGGGTAACCATATCGTGAGAATATTAATGAGTAAGTAGTGGTTAATCATATTGTGAGAATATTAATGAGTAAGTGGTGGTTAACCATATCGTGAGAATATTAATGAGTAAGGGGTGGTTAACCATATCATGAGAATATTAATGAGTAAGTGGTGGTTAATCATATTGTGAGAATATTAATGAGTAAGGGGTGGTTAACCATATCGTGAGAATATTAATGAGTAAGTGGTGGTTAACCATATTGTGAGAATATTAATGAGTAAGTGGTGGTTAACCATATCGTGAGAATATTAACGAGTAAGTGGTGGTTAACCATATCGAAGGCTTTTGAAAGATCAATGAAGAGGGCTGAGGATGAAGTGTTGTTGTTGCGAGTCTTATTAATACAGTCTGTGAAAGATAAAAGAGCAGAGGTGGTGATATGAAATGGTCTAAAACCATGTTGGCAGTTGGCTAGTAAGGTGTTTTCTATTAGGTGGTTTAACAGCTGCTTATGAATGCATTTCTCCATAATCTTTGCTAGTGGGGATAATATGGCTATTGGTCTGTAATTTGATAGCTCGTTGCAGTTACCACCCTTATGCAAGGGGATAATGTGTGAAATTTTCCAGATTGATGGGATAGTTCCTTCGGTTATAGTTCTATTAATCAGGGTGGAAATAGGGTAGGCTATGGCTTTTGCAGCTTTTTGTAGATATTCTGCAGGTAATAGGTCTGCAGAGAGGGTGGTAGGTTTAAGCTTATGTAAAAGGGTGCAGACAAGAGATGTAGGGACAGGTTGAAAGTGAAATGATGGGGGTGTATTAGTAATGGAGGTGGTTGATGATGTATCAGGGGATAGCTGATTGTCCAGAGATTGAATGGCCTCTGTGAAAAAAGTGTTAAAGGTATTGGCTATTTGATTGGGATTGTCATGATCAGAGCCTAAAGGGATGGGTGTGACTGAATGACCTGGGTGTAAGAGTTCATTAATGCCTGACCAAAATTTTTGTGGTTTATTTTGGTGGGTTTGTTGTAGCTCGAAGTAAAAATTCCTTTTGTCTAACAATATGGCTTTTTTGTTTCATTTCTAAGCTGTCTAAACTTCAATTGATCTATAGGGCTTTTAGTAGAATGCCAGTTTGCCCACAGTTTATTTCTAAGGAGGATTTTTTGTTTGGTGGTTTTTGAGAGCCATGGAGCTGGTTTAGTCCTGGCTCTAATTGTACTTGTTGGGGTGTGGTAGTCTAAAATAGCTAAGAATTTTGAATTAAAGTATTTTACTGCTTCCTCTAGAGGCATGTTTTTCAGTGGTGCCAATCACATGCTAGAAGTTCTTTTTGAAAGCTGTTGGGGTTAAAATTCTTTTTGGTCCTTATTGTCCTGTAGGCCATTGGGTTTGGAATGTCACTCTTAAATCTGATTATGAAGGTCAGTGAATTGTCGCTTATATCTTAGGGGAGGATTCCTACTTTGTAAGTTTGGTGGTGACTGTTTATGAGAATCCAGTCTAAGGTGTCATTGTATAATAGCAATAACCAACTCCATGGTGTGGTATATTAAGATTTACCACGGTTGGCTTTATTTAATCATACCAACCATGGGTAAATCTTAATATACCACACCGATGTCATCAGTTATTGCTTAAGTGTTGTACAGCAATGTGTGTACTACATATACAAATATAATGGATGCACCACCGATATTAGTATAAAACTAGAAGCACAACCACGGAATGTGTATGTTGTGTGTCAGGAAGATCTGGACAGAGACCAGGCATGCCAAGACAATGCAGAAAACATGCTCATGTGACTAATGCACATTATCATAAATATGATGTGGCTACAGCACAGGTAGCTGTGGAAGCACCTGCTGTGTATCTGAGGCATGACTAATATACCGCATCCTCATCTGGCAAGAGTATCATATATCTCTCAATTTCCTCTAGCAGCTCTGCATATAGATGCAATAAGTACTTGCCAGAGGACATTTTTATTACCATTATGATGTTCCTGCCCACAGGAATCTTCCTGAAGCACAGTTAGAGTAAAAAGTTCACTGAAAATGTGTCGTTTCTCAGCTAGACAACCCTATTAACAAATTGTGTAATAAAAATGTAAAATAAACAAACTACTGGAATACTGCAGACATCATTAAGTCACATGCTACGTCAGTCCCTTATGCATCTGCTACCCCATACAGAAGCCCAGACAAATATGCCCCACACTGTGTTTGAATGAACCCCAATGTAGGACTTTCATGATACTGCCCGACTGCTGGGCATCACTGGCAACAAAGATGTTACTTATGTCACTGTCCAGGCGGCTGACACAGATGATTTCCAAGCCTATGTCAACAACCATTGGTAGCTTCTGTAAATGTTCAAGTGGTATGTAGATACACCATGTAGATAAGAGGTGTCTCTGCAATCACCCCACAAACAAACTTGATGCTTGTGTCACTCACTCCAATACCCTGTAGCATGGTTTTCAGACAAGAGCCATGCTACATGATTGTCTTGTGATGACACTGGTTATTCATGGGACACACACCTCCTCATTACAGTTGAATAGCTAGTAATAGTAGTACATAGGCATATTACTTCAACCATAGAACAGCAGACAATGTAAGTAAGCATGAGCTGGCACAGATAAGATGCATTTCAGCTCCCTGGACAAATGTGGAGAGGTACTGTTGTATACAAACCAGACAAAACTTGTCACAGGTTTATGACATGCTGCATCCTGCATAATCTCACATTGCATAGCATTATCATAACATCTGTACCACCACCATCATAAGTTGCAGATAACACTCATGAATAAGAGGATTGTGCCCCCTACCAAAAGAGCTGGAACAAAAATCAAGACACACATGGCCAGCAGATGAGGAATGCAGTGATACAGAGGTTTTTGCATGACTTAAGCTGATACAGTCATAAGTCCACATATATAGTTGTTTTCTAAAATGTAAGATATGGAACATGAAGCACTGCAGGAAAGCCTCAATGTTGCAGAGGCAGATGTGGGTACAATTAGATTAGCCATGCAACTATATCCTAAACACTGGAACAATCACGTACTGCAACCTAAGAACAACAGCCACAGCAAACACATAACAGTAGAGGTTCCTCCATGCATGGAGACCCTACCCCAGCATGCAACAGCAGCAGTGCACTGCAGAATGTCAACCACTACAAAGTGCAGCACTGTTACAAACATATGTTAGGACCACTTTTTCCCTCCTGTACTGGGGAATATGGCACGTTAATTATGCCTTGAAAAATCTGCAGGAGTTATGATGTCATCAGTAACTGGTAGATATGCAGCTGTCCCAAAATCAGGTTAATGCCCGTAAGACTAAGGATAAGCTGTGCTGATGCTGATTAACCTGTGTTAACCCATGAGATATTGGTGTATATAGATAGATAGATGGATGGATAGGTATATATGCAGGTAGCAGATCAGTGGCTACTGGTCCTGTACCAATGCTGCCTGCAACTATACCAGTTTTTGAACAACACTGGAGCATGCATGCACCTGACTACTCCAATGTGATGCATTTGTATTGTGCATATGAAGCTGTAGGACACTGATATATTACTACTGTCCATGTGGATATCTTGCCACTAAGGCAACAGAAAAAACTCAAGAAAGAGTCTCACAAGTACTATGGTTAGTGCTCTGCAGTGTCATACCTGCATGGATATTTCAGGCAACAAATTCCCTCAAAATCTACACATGGGGTGTTTGAGCATCCATGGTTGCAACATCTGCAGCACTAGCTACAGCTGTCACCGGGGCCTACAGACCTAGTGGGAAGGCTACAACAGGTCATGTAGCCAGCACAATGAAAGATGGCATTGACAATAATATTAGCATGCAGTGGGATGGAATCCAAAGGAATAAAATGAAGAAATATAACCTGGGCTCCCTTAAAAAATTGTTTTGGGCTCAGCCAACATACCCAGCCCCAGCAAACATCCAAGCCCATGGAAAGCAGTGTTATATTGTGAGCAGGACAGTGGCCACCACCAGTGCAGCCACACTTTATAGCTACTGCAATCCCTATCAGTGACATCATCCAAACTATTGCTAGCCAGTGACCTACCAGGCATGACAGCACCATGCACTGATACAGATGTCATTGAGGACATTGACATAAAAGCACTCACAGTGATATTACCAACCATGTAATATGGAAACGTTTCAAAACTGTAGTTGCTGTTGGCAGAGTGTCATGCAATATGATTACCTGCATTCTGCAAGTCAGCCATGTATGACGAGTACACAGCTTTATTGGATATTTTAACATCTGTAAGAGATAGCACAGATACTCAGATGTCCTACTGTACAGTATTAAATGTACAACTTGCCACATCTCTCTCTCTCTCTATCAGCTGTTACATCTGTCATCTGTACAGTGACAGACACAACTGACACTTGATCCATCACACATAGTGGTACCATACCAGACATGACAGGTTATCCAGCTGTGAATGTACTGATAACATGAGAGTATGAAATGACAGGGTTAGGGGTAGATATGCATCCACATACCAGGCACACACAACCCTGATCTGCATGGTTCATCCACATACACCTCGCAAAGGCATTTGACACAATACCCCACTTGAGCATCATAGATAAACTATCCAGCCTAAATATAAACTCCTATGTCACAAGATGGGTCGCAAACTGGCTCAAAGACAGAACCCATAGAGTCAGAGTTGCTGGAGCCATGTCAGACTCGAAACCGGTCACAAGTGGCATCCCACAAGGTTCTGTCCTGGGACCTCTCTTGTTCGGTGTTTACTTTTCTGAGGTACAGGCCAACGTGGGAGGACTATGGCTCACCAAGTTCGCAGATGACTGCAAACTGGGTGCCATAATCGACTATCCAGCTGACACAAACATCCTTCAAAAAGGTCTCGCAGAGATGGATAACTGGTGCCAGAGCCATGGTCTAAAGCTAAATGCCAAAAAGTGTATAGTCATACCCTTTGGCAAAAACAATGTGCCCACAAATTACCACATAGGTGGTAACCCATTAAGTACAGAGAAAGTAATTAGGGATCTGGGGACCCAAGTTGATAGCAATCTCTCCTTTGACAACCACATTGCCAAAGTGGTACGAAAGACCTTCTACATAGCCCACCTCATCATGAAAGGATTCACATCTAGATCAAGAGAGGTAATCGTGCCCCTTTATTCATCCCTCATCAGGCCCATCATAGAATACAATGCCCCCTTTGGGATGTACCTTACCCGACACCTGCAGCAATTAGAAAGACCCCAAAAGTACCTCACCAGGAGGATCAAGGGACTCAAACAGATGCCATATGCTGCTCGGTTAAAAAAACTCCAGCTCTACTCAGTTGCATACCGCCTACTTCGAGGTGATCCATGCCTGACATATAAAGCTATGTCCAACCCAGAATTAATGGACATGCTCCACCTTAGTAAATCTAAATCCCTTAGAGCCACGCGCTCGAGGGACTTGAACCTCAGCACAGAAATAAATAGAACATGCTGGAGGGACAGATTCATAACCCAGAGGCTCCCTTCGCTCTGGAATAGAATTCCAATTCATGTTAGGCAGAGCACCTCACTGACTCTCTTCAAGAAGAATCCTGATGAGTGGATGGGGGATCGTAGGTTTGTCCCGGGGATTACTTCCGTGTCACTATTAGACAGAGGCACAGTAAACTAAACTTTAAAAAGGGCACAGTATACTCAAATCAAGGGGTGGCGTAAGCCAAACACAATCGGGCTAGGCTTATAAATGCCCCAGGGCAGATAGCCTAGTATGAACCTATGAACCTATACCAGGCACACACAACCCTGATCTGCATGGTTCATCCACATACCAGGCACACACAACCCTGATCTGCATGGTTCATTCACATATCAGGCACACACAACCCTGATCTGCATGGTTCATTCACATATCAGGCACACACAACCCTGATCTGCATGGTTCATTCACATATCAGGCACACACAACCCTGATCTGCATGGTTCATCCACATACCAGGCACACACAACCCTGATCTGCATGGTTCATTCACATACCAGGCACACACAACCCTGATCTGCATGGTTCATCCACATACCAGGCACACACAACCCTGATCTGCATGGTTCATCAACATTATTGGCACATGGAACAGTCACTGTGAGCACCTTCAGACTGGGCTGATGAACAGCTGCTCATAAGGTATTGGTGATACAGACACTGATGGATCTAGTCTGCCATTCTTCTCCTGCAGATGTAAAGCTTGGGCCTTCCTCTTTCCCTCTCCCTGCTGGAATTAATTATGTAACATTCACTATAGAGGTATCCATGTCCTCCTATGAAGTTTATGTTTCCAAATACCTCAGCCGAACAGCCATCACATATGTCTTTGTGCCTTATGCCCTACAATGAATGCATAGTGCATACAGGGTCACCTCCTTCTCTCTTCTGTAAAATTAATTTTGGGATTTCTTCTAAATATGCCTGCAACACAATCTAAAAATAATCAGTGATGAACTTTATCTGACAATGCATCCGTGTCCTAAAGGCATATAAATACCACCTCAGGTCTCCCTTAAATATAGGTAACAAACAAAAACATGCATGCATAAATAAAATGCATAAACAGCTGGCAGTATTCTCCAAACTATCAAAATATCCCTCCAGTATAGCTCATACTAGAGTATGTGCATGCAAGGATATTACTACATAAGTGTCATTCATTGAATTAATCTCCAGTGGTAAATCATTTCATTAAAAAGCAGCTTCCTAAAAAGTTAGATTAGGAGTCCTGGATAAAGTACGGAGCAAGCTCCCACTCCATATCCATCATACAGAGGGCATTATTCCCTCTAATGCCCTACCATTTTGTCTCTACATGTTCTGCTTACTGCCTTGCCATGACCGAGCTGATCCATTCATTTACCTTGGGTGAGGAGGGAGAAACTGTTACAGAAAACTGCCCTTCAAGTAGCCATGTTTTTAAGCCTTTTTATGTCCTGCATCCCCGCCATCCATGGCAGCCTTAAGTGAGCAGAAGTCCCACAGTGCAGGCATCTTTTGGCATGCCCATATTTGCATATGTACCACTTTCTTCTGCAGTTTATACAAGATGCCTGAGTTGGCATTCAGTCGTGGCCCATATGTTTCACTTGCTAGGACACCCATCATCCACTGAATGTCACTGGATGTCAGTGTTGCAGTGGACCAAACTTAAATCGCTCCCCTTAGGATGAACAAGATGACACCACCCATCTATTCCCACCCTCGTCCACTGGTGTCCAGGTCATTGATCAATCCCCATTCATTTGTGTCACAGTCAGAGCTTTACGTCTGCATGCCATGATGTAGACCTCCACCCCCTTTCTTAATATTATGATTTCCAAGGATATAAAACCTCATGGGAAGAATGTAGATTTTTACAAGAGAACTGTCTCTAGAACATGACTTAAAGAACTAATAGACATTGGTACTACAGTTATAGTTAGATGTAATTAAGTTTCTGTGCTAATGCCATTCTATATTATGTGAATCAATGAAACAGTGAGCCAGTACATTGACAGTTTATATCCAGTGCAGTGCCATTACACAGCTAGACTGTAATGAAGAAGTGAAACCTTCTCGCATCCACAATGCATCACTGAAAATCAGGGATGTTAGAACCAGTGCTGCAAAGTACAACTTGTAAATGCAGCAAGACACAACAGATATTGCATGTTAGGTACTGTGCTGGTAGTACATATCATATTGGTGATAATACTGCCAAGCACAATTATATATATCATCAATAGCTGATAGTTCATGACATAGTTATCACACGACTTGCATAATACTGGTCCAGTGGGCATCACCTCATAAATGTGTCACATGTGCAGGTCAACAGAGAATTGTGTTTTACACTGAAAACAAAAATGGTAACCAAAATGATTAAATGACCAGAGATGCAGCGACATTTTGATGTTCCTGTGTCACTGTATGGGATAAAAGACAAACAGTGCACTGCAGTTTTGGAAGGTTTGCCAGTGGGAAATGTTCAGTCATGAACCACTTCCAAATGATCCAACAAGAATGGGCATATGGGTCAGGATAGGGCAGTATCTAACCTAATGACCAGCAGTGGCATAAAGTAATATGAAGACCACTGTTGGCCCAAATGGTCCTGTCTGTGCTTATTCCAACTGCAGTGGCTGAAGCACTTCTAGAGTGGTGCTAAATACTGCCCCTGCTGCCCCATCAACCATTCCATTAGGCATATACCAGTTTCTTCACACATGTGCATGATGATACAGTAAGTCCATGTTGCAAGAAGCATGACTGCTTTTCTTAAAGATGGGCTTTTAAGACTTGTGATGAACAGCCCCTGAGGGCCCACAGTGAATTCACAGGCATAAGAAAACACTTGCATATATGATTTCCCAAGGCAGTTGGTTGGCCCTCACCATTATCTTTCTGCTTTTTCTAAATACAGTTAGGTTCAGCAGCTCCTTTTGAGACACTTATGCTGCTATTGACAGGTGCTATAATTACCATACCTTTGTGAAAAGGCAACTGCTGTGTATCATACTATTTTATAACACACCATGACTGAGACTTAGGGCTCATGGGCACCATGTTCTGCTGGGAAAGTGTTGCATGGTGCAGCTATTCTGTACCACATCCCATGTGAGACTTAGGCACCATGACTACCTTGTCATGTCCTGTCATGTATAATGATGTCCCATGTCATATGCCAATTGACATTTAGACCCCATGAGTAAATAATACTGGTGGTAATGGTTCAATATGGTCCACAGCAATGTCCTATAGCAGCACATCATTAGTGAGACACGGGTACCACAACTGTCATGATCTGCTAACAAAGGCACATATTGTGAATGGCAATGTTATGTGGTACATCTCAATGAGACTTTTATACCATGCCTTCCATGTTCTGGTGCTGTCGGTGCATTTTATAAATATATATATATATATATATATATATATATGTATATGTATATGTATATATATATATATATATATATATATATATATATATATATGAATGGGTCTACTTTGTATTTCCGAAATCCCACAAGCACAAAGACAAAAATCCCGAGACAACAACTGCAAACAGGGAAATACCGAATCATGTAAGTTTACACAGGGCAAGTAAACACTTGCCCAACACAACACTAAGACACACTGCCCTATCTAAAACCCACCTAGGTGGGGGGCTATGCCCCCCACACCCACTTAACTCTATATACCAACTCCAAGATCACACTACACTGGAGAAAGGGCATAAGTCCCCACGCTGGTCAAGTGTTTACTTGGCCTGGGTAAACTTACACAATTTGGTATTTCCCTGTTCGGGATTGTCGTCTCAGGATTTTCGTCTTTGTGCTTGTGGGATTCCGGGAATACGAAGTAGACCCATAAATAAATATATATATATATATATATATATATATATATATATATATATATAGTATTATATATATAATATACACATTGCTTCTCATGATTCGGAGTTAAAACATGTTTTTGGTAATGCTGCCAAGAATCTTTATTTTCTTCAGTGTTGTCTTCTCTGCAGCAAAACAAATGAATCTGCCCATATCTCTGTGCTGCTTGTTCATGCCACATCTCAGCAAGGTGTCAGTGCATAACCTAACGTGTGTGTATGTGTTGCCTGCATGATGGTGTTCTCGGTCATGCACTCTTTGCATAGGGCATGTTCAACAAGTCTGATGCACACATCTGCAGAACAAATATACATCTTCGGACGTGCATGCATATGACTACTGCTGATATGTTCCTTCTATGAGATGGATGCATGTCTTCATAAAGCCTGGCTGTTACTGTGGATAGCCATATGCTGAATTATGTAGACAAACATGTCCTGATGAACATATAGCTCCAATGACCGTGCAACTGTAAGAATGTTAAATATACATTAGTTGTGGTCCTGTTGGTCTGCCATCATGTGTTCAGTATAATAACAGCCCCATACTATAGGTGCTCATCTTTTTTATTCCCATCTCAGAAGTAACAGTAGCAGACCACAAACCTCTGTACACATGTACAATTGGCAGTATTGCTTGCTTCAGTACCTTAAGTCACAGTGATCTGTGATGCCAGTGGTATGCCATTTTGGAAAACAACTGTCTGCAGAGGGATGAAGACTTAATGAGAGGTCCTAGCATGTGCAGGACACAAATGCATCTATTCTGGATAGGGTTGGGGGTGGCCCACATTCTGTCTGAGTCTCTGAGAAGCTACAATACCAATTCACAAGTGACATGACCAATATCCAGGTAGGACAAAATGTGATGTTAGACTATGTAAAAGACAGCATGTTGCCTGCAGAATGCACAGGCACTTCATTCTGTATAGAAAGTGCTTGAGGGTCAGTAAAGTTCCCTTATACCTCTTTCTTGGTGACCTTAGAAAGTTGAGCAGGAGAGTTCTCCAGGGATGCTGTCATTATCCTTTCCAGGGCCTGCAAACGGCAGATGTCAGAGAAGAAGGATCAAGCATGCCATTTTGTGCTGCCTCCACCACCTCCAGTTACTCTGTCCATTGCAGGACATCCTCAGCTGTGTTATGCTGATGTCTTGGAAAAAGACCAAAGTGAGTTGGCAACAGGTGTGAAGCCCTTTGAAGCCTGTCATAGTTGTGGGAGGTGTTTATAGTTTAACTTTATTCATTATTGTGTCATCTCAGAGTTAGTATATTTAATTTAGCAAGGGTGTAAGGGAAGTGGAGGGGGGGGGTCACTTGCCCCAGGCAAAAACATGTTTTATTTTTTTTTTTTACTAGTACACTTTTCAAACAGACATGAAAGTGATTGTCTTTCAACCATTTGTCATGACCTCGTATAGCTACCTCATATACAAAAAAAAGCCCTTCAATATGCTGTTATGTTCCAAGACTCCAATTACTTTTTGAGAGTTTCAGGATACAAATTGGATAGTCTTCAAAATTATGATAGGGTACCTTCTAACAAAATGATACATGAGCACAAGCAGACTCCAGTTTTATTTATCCTTTGTTGACCTGGTTAGTTCCAGTAGACTATTAGCCTCTTTTTAGTGGGTTTGGGAAATTTAGCCAAGGCATCAAGGAACTTCCCCTACTCTTTTCAATATTTCTTTTACATCCACCTGAGCAACTACCAACTCAAGCATTTGGAGCCTCAGTTTAATATCTCATCTCAAGTGTGCAGCATCCCCTTTATACTGCAGTGCAATGTCAATAATCAGTCTACCTGTTGTGGGAATAGAACCCATAGCCTTCTGCACTAATGATGAGTCTGCTACATGTTGCACTACTGACACATTTTGAGGACTCTAGGTAGACAGCTCAGGAGAGATGCAAAGAAATATTTAGTGGAAAAGATGGTCAGTGACTGGTAGCAACTTTGTGAAAAGACAGTAGTTAGCCTAAAGTTATTCTTATGAGAGTGGGGAAAATAAGTTGCTAAATAGAATTTTCAGACTAAGTGAGCCAAGCAGTTAACGTTTAATTTACTTTGTAATGATATAGTCTAACCTAGAATATAATCATATATTTATCCTTATCACAATTCAGATTGCATAGGAATAACCAGAATATTTATTCTTATCTCAGTTCAGAGTGCTTAGAAATCACCCGTGTTTACTAATTTCCAGAGTGCTCACCACAGTACATGCCCCTCAAGACAACAGCTAGCAGATGTTCATGCCTCACCTACCTCATCTATTGTATTCTGTTATGCAAATGTTTTCTACTGAAACACTGTGTAATCATTAAGCAAAACTACATTAACCAAACATGTTTGACTATTATATGGGCTCATACCTCTCAAATGTCCAGATTTTTGCTTCATATTTTTGTTTCGTTTCTCATAAAATTTGTGATTTTCTGGCAAATTACTGAGGATCGAAGTCACTAAATGACATACATTTATGTTTCAGACTTCATATCCTTCAGAAAAATGCATGCAAACCCAAATTCTGTTACTCTAGCATTTTTTAAGTTTATAAGAGCAATATTTAAAATCTGTTCCTATTTTTGGGCCATTGTCCCCCCATTATTTTAGGCTTTGTCCAGATTTCTTGTGCTAATAGGTATGCTTGGGCTGTCATATGATTTTTAAATAGGCCTATTTAAAAAATATTTAAGTAGGGATTTATTGACATGTAAGCTATGAGATAGTGTTAAAATCTTCATGGCTTGAATAATGATGTAAATCCAAGCACCGACAGCTATAAAAACTATGTATATCTCACATACTACACTCTGTAATGCATCAGTGCAGGAAAATGTGTCCTCGGTATAGTCTGAAGTGGATTTCTTTCTGACATTGATCAATGTATGTTTCCAGAGAGCCTCTCACAGATTTCATTGCTTATCATCCCTTGGATTTTGGCTTCCCATTATGCAGTAACTCTTTTAAGTAATTGCTGTTTTAAAGCATTACTACCATCATATGCTGAGAATGAAACAATCATTTTGCAAGTAAGTTAGCTGAGCTACAAAAGACAGCAGTCTTCATTATGTAGTTTGTTTTCAATGCCCAAGCATTAAACTAAAAATATAAAGAAATAACAGTTGAAAGCACATAAATAGCTGCAGCCTTAGAAAAGCAACGAGATGAGAGAATATTGCTTGCCTGAAACTTCCTCATGCCAGCAGTATTTTTTGCCAGTTGGCTGGAAAAATTGTCCTTGAAGTTTGTACCTAATGGTATGCATCTGCCAAGAAGATAAATATTCCACAGCCTGGTGAAACCTGGGGTATTGACCTTTGTAAACAGAATGAGGTCATCCAACTCCATATGCAGGATAGCTATTAATCATCGAATATGGTAAGTGTCTTCAAACCCTGCAATGTTTACATTGCGGTCTAAAATATGCCTGGTGTGTAATTTTCTATTACATTAATATAATTGCTGTTTATTAAGATTCTCTTTCTAATTAAAACTCTCTTACCCAACTTGCTATTATTATTAATAATGAATACTGTGAGAAAGAACTTACATGACAGATGAATGTCAGATGGATAACATTAACAAAACAGCGACTGACTGCTCACCTAAATACATACTATCTCACACAGAACAGGAAAAACAATATCACAGGGACTATACCTTCCCCTTCTGGATCATAGGATCATAGGAAGTTACTAGGCTATTGGCCCTGAAACCCTTACAAGCCTAACCAAAAATTTAGCCCATGTTCCAACTAGTCAGCACCCTATGTCACTGTCCAGCAGGGACACAGATGGAATCCCAGGGGGTGTATTTTCTGTTCCCCATCCAGTTATCCAGGTTGCGCTTAAAAAGGCTTAATGAGGCATTCTGCTTTACATGGAGGGAGAGTCTATTCCACAAAAAGGGGAGTCTCTGGGACACAAATCTGTTCTGCCAACAAGTCCTATTGATGTCACAGACCAGGTTGAGGTCATGCGTGCAGGTTACTCGAGTGGAGCTTGACTTGCAGATATGCAGCAGTCCCATCAGGGCAGGGTGTGAGATTGCTTTGTATGCCAGACAGAGGTCACTTCTGAGGAGTTTGTAGGAGACTGAGTAGAGGGACAGGGCTTTTAGCCTATCTGTGTAGGGTAGATGTTTGAGGCCCTGGATTCTCCGGGTGAGGAACCTCTGTGGTATCTCCAGCTGCTACATGTGCTTTGTGAGGTACATGCCGAAAGGGGCATTGTACTCAATAACGGGTCTTATAAGGGAAGAATACAGGGATATTATGACCACCTTTTCCCTGGATGAGATATCCTTACTATTGAGGTGGGCCATGTACAAAGTTTTCCATACAATGGATACGCAGAGTAGTAGAATGTAAGATGGGAGATGAGCAGTTTGGATACAGATCAGAATGCAGCACAACTGACCCAATGTTTGCTTTGAGACAGATACTTGAGAAGAAGCTAAAGATAAGGAGAGAGAGTCCAACTGGGCATTCCTAGATTTGGAGCAAGCATATGACAAGGTCCCAAGAAAGCTGATCTGGGCAGTACTCCGGTGGTTTGAAGTCCCAGAAACATTGGTAGAATTAGTGCAGGCTATGTACAAAGACCCAATGACTCAAGTACGAACAGTGTTCTCAGTGGGTGGGATGTACATCAGAGTTCAGCTCTGAGCCCACTGCTGTTCATACTGGTGATGGACTACATTAGCAAACAGGTTGGAGGGGACAGATCAACAAAGCTGCTGTATGCAGATGATGTGGCAGTACAGGCAGACTCTGAGCTAGAACTTCAGCAAAGGATAAGAGAATGGAATGCAAATCTGAAGGCACATGGGATGAAACTAAGCACAGGTAGGATGATGGTAATGGCAGCAAATTGGGGAAATCAGAAGAAGCTGAGAATAGAGATAGAAGGGAAGATAGTGGAACAGGTAAACAGCTTCACGTATCTGGGAGGAGTAGCTGAGGAGAAGGGTAGTTTGAATGAAGAGGTTAAAGCTAGAATCAGAGGGGTTGCAGGCAGCTGGTATAGAATATCATGTGTAGTCTATGACAGAAGAATGCCAAAGAAGATGAAAAGTAAGGTGTACAAGACACTGGTGCTACCAGTACTACTGTATGGTACAGAAACCTGGGCAGTAAAGGCAGAGCAGTTGAAGAAGCTAGGGGTGATGGAAATGAAGTGCCCAAGAAAGGTGATAGGATGCACACTGTGGGACAGACGAAGAAATGAGGACATAAGAGCAAAAGCCAAAGTAGCTCCATTTGCAGAAAAGATCAAAGAGAACAGATTATGGTGGTTTGGGCACATGGGTAGAAAAGCAAAAGACAATCTAGTGAGGAAGATTTGGGACAGACAGGAAGAAGGTAAGAGGAAGCGAGGACATCCATCAAAGAGGTGGATGGATTGTGTGAAAGAAGATCTGCGACAATCAGGCATGAGTGTTGAAGAAGGCAGGAGTATAGCACTGAATCGAGAGAGTTGGCAACAGTTAACACGATACCCCGACCCCATGTTGAAAAATGTGAAAAAGGGGGATGATGATGATGATGATGGAGGCAATATGGTGGTCAAACGTCAGTTTACTATCAACCTGGGTGCCCAAGTCCCTCACAACTGATTGCATGCTTAGCGCCTTATTATCAATGTCATAAATTGTGGGGATGTCACTCTCCCCAAAAGGGATGATGATACATTTTTTGGCATTCAGTATGAGGCCATGTTTCTGGTACCAGTCATTTGTCTGGGTGAGGACCTCTTGGAGAATGTCCACATCACTAGGGGAATTGATGACAGCACCCAGCTTGCAGTCATTTACAAACTTAGTCAGCCATAGTCCACTAGATTTGGCCTGCACCTCTGAGAAGTATATCCCAAACAGCAGAGGCCCCAAGAGTGATCCCTGGGGTACACCACTTGTTACAAGTCTACTACTTGAGGTGGCTTCCCCTTTTTTGACTAAGTGGGTTCTATTAGTGATCCAGTTTGCTATCCATCTGGTGACATATGGATTTATGCCTAGTTGAGACAGTTTATCTATTATACCTGAGTGGGAAATAGTATCGAAGGTCTTGGCCAGGTCAAGGTAGGCTGTGTGCACCATCTTCCCTTTGTCCATGGCCTTGGTGACTGTCTCAAAGATGTCAACCAAATTTAAAAGGCATGACATCCCCTTGACAAAACCAAACTGTGTGGAATGAAGTGTCTGGAGGTTGCCAATGTCCTTGTTAATGAGGGCCATGATAATCCACTCCATGGCTTTGCAGATCATCAGGCTAGTCAGGCTGATGGGTCTATACTTTCTTTCATTGAACTACGCTCCACCTTTGTGCAAAGGGATGATAGTAGCTGTACTCCACTTGGCTGGGACAAATCCAGTACTGAGGCTTTGGTTGAATAGGGTGCCTAATGGTGCTGCAATTTCCTGCCTGAGTTCATGAAGGATGCAGCCTGTGATGTTATCGGGTCCCATGGAGGCTGTTTTTTTTGTCTTTGAGAGGGCAGTGATGACTTGCTTCCTAGAGATAAGGGGAGGTGGCCAGGTACTGGGGATGTGCTGTTTTACTGATGGGAGGGATAGAGGAGTGATGTTTTCACTGAACCTGTCTGCCAGCAGGTTGGCTATATCTACAGGCTTTGTGTATGTGGTGTCCTTGATCACCTGTTCTGAGCAGATCTGGGTGCTTCCCTTGAGAATGCGGACATATGTGAAGAAATCCTTATGATTGTCTTTAGTAGATGTTCCCAGTTTGGACTCAAAGTTTACTTTGGAGGATTTCACTAGTGCTGTTATTTGCTAGTTCAGGCTAAGAAGAGATTGCTTCCAATTAGACACCAGCTCCTTCTTGGTCCTGGACAGCAATTTTTTTCCTTTTATTATAGAGTTTATTTATTGTAGATGTCCACTAAACAGGTTTACTCCTCCTTTAGGAGGATGATTTCACCCTGTCCGGTATTCCTGATTGCATGCAGCAATATAAATGCTCATATAATACTTTGATGTAGGTTTGGACATGTGCCAGTTCCTGTAAAGGGGGAGGGGACTGTGAAGCTGTTTATAGCTTCCCTCAGGAGGTTGTAATCGACTTTGGAGAATTTTCTTTTGTTTGGCCCTAGCTAGTGGGGGGTCAAGGAAGATTGTGACTTCAAAAGTGACTGCTTTGTGTTTGGATCTTACCAGGCAAGAAGACACTGTAGGGATGCTGCAGTGGTTATTCATGTTGGTTAATACCAACTCCAAGATATTTTCACCTCTTGTGGGGGTGTCAACCAACTGGTCCAAGGCGTTTGCACTGATGAAATCAAGAAATCTCTGGGCATTTGTGTTTTGGCATGAGTATTATTTCCAATCTATGGTTGGACAGTTAAAGTCACCTGGATCAGGGTAAAGGGTTGAATCTTGATATATTTGAAGAGGTCCAGATAGGTGGAGTGAGCATCCTGAGTCAGAGTTGGAGGCCTGTAGCTAGCTATGATTTGAATAGGGGTCTTGTCAATTGTTAACTGCACCTGGAGTACTTCCTGTGCATCATACTGTTAGATCAGCCTAGAGGTGTGTATGTGTTTTATATATATATTGCAGCTCTACCTCCTTTTGTTTTGCTGCCCACAGTTGGGGTCTGACTGAATGATAGGATGAGTAACCTGCTATGACTGGGGTGCTCTCCGCTGCTTTGAACTAGGTTTCTGTGACTGCACAAATGTCAGCTTCTTCCAGAGTTAAGAATGCTTGCAATGAGTGCAGTTTCATGTTTAGAGTCCTAGCATTTAGCAACATGACCTTTAATTTGCTTTTTTGATGAAATGCTCATGTTGGTAGTTTTGACCTCATGGCATTGCCTAAAAAAGGCACTATGGGGGAGGCAAGAGCCTTTGCCCAGAGACAGATGCAGGCCATCTCTGGCAAAGCATCGTGGCTTGTCAATCATGTCATCCCAGGCTGTCAGTTACTGGATCTCCTTGGAATGACACCAGAACCTAAGCCAATTGTTAAAGTCAATCATTTTCTGTTTGTATTGAAGCATCATTCTGGGTGACAGTAGAATGCTGCTTAAGGCTAGGAACATACCTGCCTGGGACACATACTCAGCGAGCTTAATCGTGTCTCTCTTCATATAGCCCAGGGAGGTACATCTCATGTCATTCACTCCAACATGCACTATGACAGAGTCATAACAGTACCTCTTGAGAGACTTGAGTGCATTGGTAAGATGGTGGATTCTGGCACCCGACAAACAACTAACCATGACTTTCTCCTTATCCAGACTGGTGAGGGGCACATATGTGTGTCTCAAAATGGAATCTGCTTTGACTAATATGTTGGGTTTATGTTTAGGCCTTAGTGGCTGTGAGACACAGGTGTGTGGACTATGTGTGGTGTGGTGGGCAGTGGAGTTTGCATGTGTTTATGCCTCTGAGGTCTCTTTTGTTTGGGTATGCTTTTGTTGAGGACCTCTACATACGTGGGCATGTGTTGTGTAGGTGTGGGTGGTGTTTGAGGTGTGGTGTTCATGTTGCCAGTCTTCTCAGTACCAGATATACTGGTTTGTGGGGGGGAAGAGCAATGCTACTAGGTGCTTGATGTAATTGCATCCTGGGATGCTATCTTTACCTCACAATTAATTTTGTTGAACTAAATTAGTCCTCTTAGTTGTCTATTCAGTTTGAAGAAAGAGTTTTTTATTTTTTTTAGTGTTGCACTTCCTAATTTTAGCTATGGCTTTTTTTTTATTATTTTGTTGTAGAATCTGTTTAATTTTCGATTCCACCAGGGTGGTTTGTTTTTTGATATTTTTGGGCATTCTTCTGGTAGGCACAGGAGCTTCTGTACAATCATTGACATAGTTATACAGAGTTTCTGTGAATAATTCTGCATAGACTGCTGTGTTATCTGGTTTTGGAGGAGCTTGAAATGTTGATAGGTTATCACTTAATAAAAGGTAGTTTGCCTTGAAGTTGTTTTTAACTGTTACAGGGTTAGCTATGGATACAGATCTTATTCTTATTTCAAAGAAGACTACTTTGTGGTCTGACCTTACCAGTGAGGACACAACATCGTACCTGCAAATTTGGGGTCATGTAGAATTCCCCGTTTAAACAAGTACAACTGAAGTCCCCCATGTGTATGATATTTGGTTGAATGGTGAGTGTCTGCAATAGGTCTAAGTATGAGCTGTGGGTTTCATGGGACATAGAGGGTGACCTATAGCTTAGTAGGATATGGTATGGGGCTTTGTCTGCGGCAATCTAGAGATGGAGGAACACCACTGAGTCGTCCTGTTTAACCAACCAAGAGGTATGCTTGTTATGAATATAGATTAAGGAGAACAGCTCCACTTTTAGTCCCTATCTGTGTAGTTTCTGGTCTAAATGTGTGGAAGGCACTGTTTGAGTACTCTTTCTGGCTTTAAACCATGTCTCACTAACTGAATAGATACCCAAATTCTACAAGGTGAGGAGAGCTTGGAGGGAGTGGAACTTCTTGTTTAGGCTCCGACATTTTTAGATTTCCTTGGGTAGATTTTCCTATATTGGAAGGTTTGTCAATTTAGCATTGCCTAAAAAAGGCTCTGTGGGGGAGGACAATGTTTTGGCCAATATTCAAAATCCTAGAGGGACAGAAGCAGATCATCCTTGACAAAAAATGTAGTTTGTTAACTATGTCCTCCCTTGCTGACAAATATTGTATCCCACTAGAATGACACCCAAAACTAATTCAGTTATTATAGTCGATCGTCTTCTGTTCATATTGTGGCATCATCCTTGGTTTAATCCTGTTTAATACTAAGGCCACATTCCAGCCTGTGACACACAGTCTGCGAGCTCCATAATGTCTCTCTTCATATAATCAAGGGAGGTATAGCTCAGGTCATATTAATATTGATTCAAGTAGCCGGATGTTATTCTGGGATTATGTAGGCAGTTATGATTTGAGATCCAATCGTTATTCTTCATAGTGCATGGAGCTTTATCTGGTGCATGTCCTAAGGAAAAAAAAATAAAAAGAGAAAGAAAAAGAGTGTCAGAAAGAGAGAACAAAAAAAAAGAAAGTAAATTAAAAAAGCGCTCAGTGTTTTCATTTAAGAATTCTGCACAAATCCAAAAATAATGGGGGAAGGGACAAAGAATTAAAATCAGAGGCAATTTTTAAATATTGTTCTAATTCACTTAAAAATTACTAGAACAACAGGTTTTACATTGGCATGCATTTTCTGAACAATAAGAAATAAGAAGGTTTTATGTTGGTCATTATTGACTGACTTATAATCCTCAGTGGTTTATCAGTAAATCAAAAATTTTCACAAAGGACAAGTCAAAACTATGAGGCTAAATCAGGGACACCTGAGAGGAACATCAGGCAGAAATGAAGTGCTCCTCTGACAGAAGATAAAACAGCATTTGAAAGCTGTCAGACTCTGTTTTGCCACACTGTCTAATTGTAGGTGTGTCTGAAGTTTAACAACTTTTAAAAGCTGTTTTACCATCTACCACTGTCTTTTGCCAGCCAGCACTGCCCACCTTAGTACCTTGTGCAAGACCCAGTTATAACAGTGCTTAGACTGTCCTTAATGGGGTTTTGTTAAGCTCCCCTAAGCACCTTTAAGATTGGGTCTCACACTAGGGAAGCACTTAATATGTTTATCTTTTTCCCTGTTTCAGAGTGAAATTGCAGTGCACCAGGCACTACGGACTTATTCCTATCCAATAACTCAGTAACATAATCTTCCCTAAGCTGGGAACTGACACTGCAGCATTTTCAAGTTTAGAACTTCATGGAGTCAGTAATTTGAATATAGCAAATTAGAGCTTACGTAACATACATTCCTCACTAAGCAAGCAGCTTTATTAGGAGCTGTAGCCTCTGATCAAGTCTGAAGTTTTGAATTTATATGAGAAAAGGTGCTGTGGGTGTGTCTGCAATTTTTCAACAAAAGCCCCCCCAAAGTAGAATCTATACTTAACTGCAAGCTGCGAATCAAATTCAAGATCTTTGTATATGTTATGAGTTAATTATACCTAAAATTTAAAAAAGTCAGAGCGATGAAAGCTGATATACTAAGAAGTGTCTCCTAACAGGGCTAAGATGTATTGACTGGTAAGTCATAGCATGTTTAACTTGGTTATCTAGCCCGTATCAACCTAGGGTAAAAAAAAAGAGTTCATTAGATAGTACAGATACTGAGTATAGTTATTTATGGTCACCTAATTATGTAGTAGCCTGGGTAGTGGCTACACATCCTCCAGCCACAATGGTGACAGTGGGTACAGTGGGAAACCTTAGAAAACAGCTACAAAATAACAAAGGCTCCTGTGCTTGTGTCACATGGCGGTGAATTAAACTGCAGAAATCTGGCATGAGTTTCCATCCTCAGGATCCATTACACTGAATAAAAGTGGACATCTTTCTTCAGTGATATTCCCCAATGATCTGTGTATGAAGAGGTATGGCCTTATTAAAAAGCAGCTATCTCACAGGATAAAACTCCTGCACATCATTAATACTGTTTCAACAGAGCCTTTGCTCTCAGGTATAGCAATGTGACGTGATTGGAGATGAACCTGGCATTTCTAAGGTTTAATCTGGCCCTTATGGCCACATGCCTTCAGACTCTCAGACAATGTAACATGCCACACATGGAGGAACCATAGTGAAAAGGGGATAACAACCTGCAGTGAAAGTCTCCTGCACAGATGTGCATAGCACTACTTGTATAAATAAAGAGTAACAACACACAAACAATTACAAGTTCTACTGCTAATGAGCTTCACAAGGAGAGTGTGTAGACCCTTGGTAGTTGTAAGTTCCATGCTTTCTGTATTGCTGGTAGTAGGTAACCGAACTGTGCATGTACAGTGCCAACAAAAAAATTGTTTGCTGTCCATATGATCAGTGGCAACAGAAATAGGCTACGTCGCCAATCGTAAGTGTAAAGTCAGTACACTGTACATATTTATATTGTACAGTAAGTATATAGTTGACAAAAGTAGATTTGTGAGAGCTAATTTTGTACATTAATACTCATGTTATGCACACTGCCTCCAGTCAGTGTGTGCAGCCCATGTTATGTGAAGTGTCACTATTGGGTGTTGATGCAACCCAAGTTATGTGCAGTGCAACTAGTAGGTGTCTGTGCAGCTTGTGTTATGTGTAGTGTCACCATTGGATGTTGCACCCCAAGTTATGTGCAATGCCACCAGTCAGTGTCTGTGCAGCCCATGTTGTGTGTAGTGTCACCAGTGGGTGTTGATGCAGACCAAGTTATGTGCAATCCCACCACTCGTTATCTGTGCAGTCCATGTTATGCGTAGTGTCACCAATGGGTGTTGGTGCAGCCCAAGTTATGTGTGATGCCAGTCAGTGTCTCTGCAGCCCATGTTATGCGGAGTGTCACCAGTGGGTGTTGTTGCAGCCCAAGTTATGTACAATGACACCAGTCATTGTCTCTGCAGCCCATGTTATGTGTAGTGTCACCAGTGGGTGTTCGTGCAGCCTAGGTTATGTGCAATGCCACCAGTGGTTGTGTGTGCAGCCCATGTTATGTGATTTGTCACCAGTGGATATTGGTGCAACTCAAGTTATGTGCAATGCCACTAGTGGGTGCATCCCATGTTATGTGGAATGCCACCCATGCAGCCCATGTTATGTGTAGTATCACTAGTGGGTGTTGGTGCAGCCCATGTTATGTGCAGTTCAACCAGTGGGTGCCTCTGTTATCTATGTTTGGTGTTCACCAGTAAGTAGCTTCACTGACCATGTCATGTGCATTGTCAATAATAGTCAGTGGGGCTGGCTATGTTACATGAGCTACTAGTTGTAATGAAAAAGACCCAGCCATGACATTGTGCATTGTCTGTCCATGGTATGAGTATCACCAAAGGAAAGTGACAAGGATTCTTATGTTATGAGACCTCATTCAGATATACTGCCCATTCTAACTATGACATCAGCCATATGAGGCTTCTCTGCCCATGTTAAATATATTAATAACAGGTAACTGACCTGTCCATAGTAAGTGTAACATCAACAGTAACTGGTCGGTCTGCCCATGTCATGTAAGCTAACAATAGTATATAACAGAACTATATCCATGCCAAGAGTACTGTGTCTTTGGACATTGGATGTCCCGCACTTCCCATCTTTGCATGCAGATAAGCTCTCCACTACATCTGCTAATACTGTAAATATGATTACCAACATTCATACTACATAGATGTCTGTTTATGCAGTACACTCAAGTTGCATTTTTACAACATAAAGCTTTTCATGTGCTGATCTGAAATCCAGGGTATTATACAAATATTACATCCTTTGGGAGGAGAGTACCTTTTTATGCACTTTTTCTTTTAAAAAATACAGTATTTAAATTGATTTAAACTGTGTATGAAGGAGTGTTGAAGGAATTTTTAACTGGTTATTCTGCTCTTCAGTAACTTGAACTAAAAGCTAGTGTTGGCTGAATTTTGTTATTTGCTAGTAATTACAGGTGTGGGGGTAGCCACATTCAGTGATTTCCTGTCCTTGCATATTTAAACTGGTGCATGTGAAATAATTCCTGCTTTAAAACTTCAGCTTGGCAAGCTAAGAACTTGGTTATATTCAACTGGACGTATAAGAGAATTTAAGTACCTTTTTATGCACTTTTTCTTTTAAAAATACAGTATTTAAATTGATTTAAACTGTGTATGAAGGAGTGTTGAAGGAATTTTTAACTGGTTATTCTGCTCTTCAGTAACTTGAACTAAAAGCTAGTGTTGGCTGAATTTTGTTATTTGCTAGTAATTACAGGTGTGGGGGTAGCCACATTCAGTGATTTCCTGTCCTTGCATATTTAAACTGGTGCATGTGAAATAATTCCTGCTTTAAAACTTCAGCTTGGCAAGCTAAGAACTTGGTTATATTCAACTGGACGTATAAGAGAATTTAAGTACCTTTTATGCACTTTTTCTTTTAAAAATACAGTATTTAAATTGATTTAAACTGTGTATGAAGGAGTGTTGAAGGAATTTTTAACTGGTTATTCTGCTCTTCAGTAACTTGAACTAAAAGCTAGTGTTGGCTGAATTTTGTTATTTGCTAGTAATTACAGGTGTGGGGTAGCCACATTCAGTGATTTCCTGTCCTTGCATATTTAAACTGGTGCATGTGAAATAATTCCTGCTTTAAAACTTCAGCTTGGCAAGCTAAGAACTTGGTTATATTCAACTGGACGTATAAGAGAATTTAAGTACCTTTTTATGCACTTTTTCTTTTAAAAATACAGTATTTAAATTGATTTAAACTGTGTATGAAGGAGTGTTGAAGGAATTTTTAACTGGTTATTCTGCTCTTCAGTAACTTGAACTAAAAGCTAGTGTTGGCTGAATTTTGTTATTTGCTAGTAATTACAGGTGTGGGGGTAGCCACATTCAGTGATTTCCTGTCCTTGCATATTTAAACTGGTGCATGTGAAATAATTCCTGCTTTAAAACTTCAGCTTGGCAAGCTAAGAACTTGGTTATATTCAACTGGACGTATAAGAGAATTTAAGTACCTTTTATGCACTTTTTCTTTTAAAAATACAGTATTTAAATTGATTTAAACTGTGTATGAAGGAGTGTTGAAGGAATTTTTAACTGGTTATTCTGCTCTTCAGTAACTTGAACTAAAAGCTAGTGTTGGCTGAATTTTGTTATTTGCTAGTAATTACAGGTGTGGGGGTAGCCACATTCAGTGATTTCCTGTCCTTGCATATTTAAACTGGTGCATGTGAAATAATTCCTGCTTTAAAACTTCAGCTTGGCAAGCTAAGAACTTGGTTATATTCAACTGGACGTATAAGAGAATTTAAGTACCTTTTATGCACTTTTCTTTTAAAAATACAGTATTTAAATTGATTTAAACTGTGTATGAAGGAGTGTTGAAGGAATTTTTAACTGGTTATTCTGCTCTTCAGTAACTTGAACTAAAAGCTAGTGTTGGCTGAATTTTGTTATTTGCTAGTAATTACAGGTGTGGGGGTAGCCACATTCAGTGATTTCCTGTCCTTGCATATTTAAACTGGTGCATGTGAAATAATTCCTGCTTTAAAACTTCAGCTTGGCAAGCTAAGAACTTGGTTATATTCAACTGGACGTATAAGAGAATTTAAGTACCTTTTTATGCACTTTTTCTTTTAAAAATACAGTATTTAAATTGATTTAAACTGTGTATGAAGGAGTGTTGAAGGAATTTTTAACTGGTTATTCTGCTCTTCAGTAACTTGAACTAAAAGCTAGTGTTGGCTGAATTTTGTTATTTGCTAGTAATTACAGGTGTGGGGGTAGCCACATTCAGTGATTTCCTGTCCTTGCATATTTAAACTGGTGCATGTGAAATAATTCCTGCTTTAAAACTTCAGCTTGGCAAGCTAAGAACTTGGTTATATTCAACTGGACGTATAAGAGAATTTAAGTACCTTTTTATGCACTTCTTCTTTTAAAAAATACAGTATTTAAATTGATTTAAACTGTGTATGAAGGAGTGTTGAAGGAATTTTTAACTGGTTATTCTGCTCTTCAGTAACTTGAACTAAAAGCTAGTGTTGGCTGAATTTTGTTATTTGCTAGTAATTACAGGTGTGGGGTAGCCACATTCAGTGATTTCCTGTCCTTGCATATTTAAACTGGTGCATGTGAAATAATTCCTGCTTTAAAACTTCAGCTTGGCAAGCTAAGAACTTGGTTATATTCAACTGGACGTATAAGAGAATTTAAGTACCTTTTTATGCACTTTTTCTTTTAAAAATACAGTATTTAAATTGATTTAAACTGTGTATGAAGGAGTGTTGAAGGAATTTTTAACTGGTTATTCTGCTCTTCAGTAACTTGAACTAAAAGCTAGTGTTGGCTGAATTTTGTTATTTGCTAGTAATTACAGGTGTGGGGGTAGCCACATTCAGTGATTTCCTGTCCTTGCATATTTAAACTGGTGCATGTGAAATAATTCCTGCTTTAAAACTTCAGCTTGGCAAGCTAAGAACTTGGTTATATTCAACTGGACGTTTAAGAGAATTTAAGTACCTATTTCTGCACTTTTTATTTTAAAAATACAGTATTTAAATTGATTTAAACTGTGTATGAAGGAGTGTTGAAGGAATTTTTAACTGGTTATTCTGCTCTACAGTTATTGCCACGCACGGCCGTGTTAATGTTTTGGAGTTAATCTTAGTGGCATTGAAACTGCCCGCCTCAGCCTGCCTCTGGGCCCATCTCATTTGCTCACTCAACTGAGTACAGTGAGATCATATTCTGATTTCAGGCACTCCTACTGTGTACAAAGAGAGCATCTGGGAAATAGAAAAAAAAAAAATTAAGCTTATTTCCTGCCTTTCTTGTTAAGTGGTACAGACTATTTGTAGGCTTCTGAGCCCCCAAGCCCTTCTGTGTTTGAGGGAAGCCTTCTAGCTTGTTTTTTTTTTCTTGTAACTAGCCAGTTTTCTAGTTTCAGCACTCAAATCTGTTTCTTTGATCTCAGCACTTGTTCAGAAAAAAAAAAAAAAAAAAAAAAAAAAAAAAATTTCATCTGCTTTTACTGTACTTGTGTTTTCACCTACTTCTTTTTACTTTTGCATCATCTTAAAATACTCAATTGTATTTATTACTGCTTGGTGTAACTCATTCTAAGCCTTTTGGTTTAAACACTTGGGCTTCGGACCAGTTAGTTGTTTTGCACTGAGAGGTTTGTGGTCTGCACTGTTGTGGCAGAACAGGTAGCTTACATCCTTCTAGGTTGAGAACTGCTGATTGAGGGCTCAGTGTCTGTTATTCTAAAAGTGTATTAATTCTGGTTTAAGCACTTGGGCTTTCAAGCCAGTTATTTTACATTAAGAGGGTTCGTGGTCTGCACTCTTGTGGGAGGAGAGGCTGGACTCTGCCCTTCTGAGCTGGGAATTTCTGGTTAAAGGCTTATAGTGCATGCATATCTGAACTGTTTCTTACTGAAGTTGGTGCGCCTTGTTTGCTGTGGCATAGACTGGATTCGGGCCTGCTGGATCTAGCTTTGTTTGTGTAACTTGAGCACTAATCCAGACATTCTCTAAAGTATTCAATGGTATTTATTACTGCTTGGTTGTAACTTGATTAAAGTGTAGCTATCATTCAAGTCTTTTGGATTAAGCACTTGAGCTTCAGACCAGTTGTTTTACATTAGGAAGGTTTGTGGCAAGCACTGTGGTGGCAGGACAGGTAGCTTTCATCCTTCTAAGTTGGGAACTGCTGATTGAGAGCCCAGTGTCCAAGTGTATTAGTTCTGGTTTAGGCACTTGGGCTTCAGGCCAGTTATTTTACATTAAGAAGGTTCGTGGACTGCACTCTTGTGGGAGAAGAGGCTGGACTCTGCCCTTCTGAGCTGGGAATTTTCTGGTTAAAGGTTTATAGTGCCTGAATATTTGAACTGTATCTTACTGAAATTGGTTCACCTTGTTTGCTCTAGCATAGACTAGATCCAGGCCTACTGAATCTAGCTTTGTTTATATACTTGTTGTTTGTTTGCTTGTTATTTCCCTGGAAGCTAATTCACCTAATACGCAACTTCTCAGCTTCTGTGGATCACTAGTGATATCTGCATTGCTTACTGTACTTATTTCCTTGTTTCACTTGAAAGAAAGTTACTGTTTGTCGTTTTGCATTTAGTTACTTGTATCACATTGCACTCAAGTTACCTGGCACTTGCTCACTAAAGCAATTATATAAGTCAGCACTAAAAATTAAAAGCACTACACCCTCACTCCCCACTGGCCCTTGTTTTCAATTAAGGATTTCCCAATATTATTCTAGCATGTCCAAAGGTCAGTTGTCAATCTCCTCTCCGGTCCAGCTGGTGAATCTGGGAATCTTGAGGCAATGTTATAACTGCCTCATGTACACAGACAACCCTCTCCTCCTCCCACATAACACAAATACTTGCGAGAGATGCAGCTATTTAGCCAAACTGGAGGCTGAGCTCTCTCAACTCAGGACTGGCAAGACCAGACAGGAGGAGAAGGCAACTACACACACCACAAAACCAGCCTCACATAATGCTACCACTCCACTGAATCAAACACATAAACACACAAAGACATACTGAGGCTCTGAGTAAAATTTACCTAAACAGCAGAGGCCTCCAAAGCAGACACCCAAACAACTGCTACCTCAAGACACCCCACAAGCAACACATAAACCACAAAAGCAGTGTGCAAAGCAGTCACAGCCCTTAAGGCCAAATACAACACCAAACATACTTGTCATAGGTGACTCCATAGTCAGACACACTGACGTCCCACTCACCAGGCTGAACAAGGAGAGGGTCACAGTAAGCTGCCTATCGGGCGCTAGAATCTGCCACATAACACAAGCACTCGGGTCACTCCACAGCAAGTACAAATATGACACAGTCATTGTCCATGCTGGTGTGAACGACCTGAGACGTACCTCCCTGGACTGCATGAAAAGAGACATAGAGGAGCTCTCTGATTATGTAGCCCAGGCAGGTATGACCCTAACCCTGAGCAGTATCCTTCCTTCACCAAGAATGATGCCACAATATAGAGACAAGATGATCAGTTTTAACAATTGGCTTAATGTCTGGTGTCATTCAAAGGGGATCCAGTGTCTGTCTGCCTGGGATGACATGCTTGACAAGCCACGCTGCTTCGCAAGGGACGGCTTGCACCTGTCACCCCTGGGATTCCGGATATTGGCTAAGGCTCTTGCCACCCCCATAGTGCCTTTTTTAGGCAAGGCTCAAATTCTAAACCTACCACCCTAGAAAACAAAAATGGGAAGAAATTGAGGGTAATGCTGCTCAATGCCAGAAGTCTAAATCTCAAAATGCACGGACTCGAGGCCCTTCTCAGTATGGAGAACATCGATGTCTGTGCTGTAACTGAAACCTGGTTCAAGGCTCCTGAGAGCACCCGGCACTATTAGGTTTTACCTCATATCATGCGTTCCGGCCCCAAAACCCGGACCACTCCACAAAAGGAGGGGTGTATCCATATTCATAAAGGATACTCACACCTCCAGGTTGGTGGCAATGCATGAAGCTTGAAACCATCCAGGTGCAACTAACAATAGGCAAAACTGCTCTACAAATTGTAGCATGCTACAGGCCACCCTCTCAAACTCAGGAACCCCACACAGCCTTCCTGAAGACACTGGAGGGTATAAATGTATCTCCAAACACCATCATATTGGGTGACTTCAACTACCCGAATATAGACTGGGAACATTACTCAAGCCCTAACTTTCTAGCCCAACGGTTCCTGGAGTTCATAAATTCAAATGCCATGGAACAGCTAGTCACTGTTCCCACGAGAGGAGAAAATATACTAGATCTCATTGTCAAAAACTTGGGGACAAAATGCTCCACACGAAGTATATCCCTCATTGGTGAGATCTGATCATAAACTAATCTCACTGGAAATCCACATCCCGCCCCCACCCCAAACAAAAGACCATAGTGAAGAACTTCTCTAAAGCAAACTTCACACTACTCAAGACTGGTGTGGTATCCTTCAAGGCCCCTGAGTCAGAGGAAACCACAACCCAATCTGCGGAAGCCCTTACAAATGCCTTCTATGAACACCTCCAGGACTGCATGGATCAGGCAATCCCAAATAAAACCAAGACTCTTTCCACAAAGGGCAAGCGTCCAGTCTGGTGGACCCCAGCCATTAACAAACTTTACAATAAGAGGAGAAAGCTATTACATGATAGAACAAAATCCATAAAAGGGAAGTCACCCCTGATCATTATTAGTAAAAAAATACAAGCACTCATAAAATCAACTAAGGCCAATTTTGAGAGAAAAATTGCCATGGATTCAAAGGACAATCATAAGGCCTTTTCAGCTATGTTAGGAACCTGGGTGGAAACTCACAGATATGCTCAGAATTAGTCCAAAATGATACAAAAATCACTGAACCCACAGACATTGCCAACATACTGGCAGACAGGTTCAGTGAAAACTTCACCCCCCTCTCCCCCCCTAAAGGAGAGATAACTATCCCAGCCGAGTGTAGCCTCCCGGACATCTCAAATGCGCAGGTGAAAGCTGCTCTCTCTAAAGCTAAAAACACAGCATCAATGGGACCGGATGGTGTCCCCGGCTGTGTGCTACACGAGCTAAATGAGGAATTAAACCCGCACATAAGGCAGCTGTTTAATCTCAGCCTTACCACAGGATACGTGCCCAAGGAGTGGCGTCGGCAACTGTGGTCCCACTCCACAAAGGTGGCGCCTCACGGACCCTGGTAATTACCGCCCATAAGCTTAACAAGTCTAGTCTGCAAAGCTATGGAGAGGATCATAATGGAGCTCATAAACAAAGATATAGGGGACTTGCAGACATTGGACCCGACCCAGTTTGGCTTTGTCAAGGGAAGATCATGCCTTTTGAACTTGGTCGACTTCTTGAAATAGTCACCAAGGCCATTGATGAGGAAAGGCAGTCCATACAGCCTACCTTGACCTTGCAAAGGCTTTCGACACAATACCCCACTCGGGTATTGTAGAAAACTTACCAGCTTAAATGTAAACCCATATGTCACAAGATGGGTTGCAAACTGGCTTAAGGACAGAACCCACAGGGTTAGAGTTGCTGGCGCTGTGTCAGACTCCAAGCCGGTCACAAGTGGTGTCCCACAGGGCTCGGTCCTTGGCCCCTATTGTTTGGCATCTACTTCTCAGAAGTACAGGCCAACATGGGAGGACTTTGGCTGACAAAGTTTGCAGATGACTGCAAACTGGGCCATAGTGGAAAGTGCATCGGACACTGATATCCTTCAGAAGGGACTCACGGAAACAGATAGCTGGTGCCAGAGCCATGGCCTGAAGTTAAACGCCAAAAATGTATAGTCATACCCTTCGGGAAAAACAAGGTAACCCCAAGCTACCATATAGGTGGCAATCCACTAAGCACAGAAGAGGTTATCAGGGACCTGGGGACCCAGGTTGACAGTGGCCTTTCTTTTGACACTCACATTGCTAAAGTGGTTAGAAAGACCTTCTACATTGCCCACCTGATCATGAAGGGATTCACATCCAGATCTAGTGAGGTCATTGTTCCCCTGTACTCTTCACTTATCAGACCAATGATCGAGTACAATGCCCCATTCGGGATGTATCTCACCCGACATCTGCAGCAATTGGAGAGACCCCAAAAGTTCCTCACCAAAAGGATAAAGGGACTCCAAAATCTGTCATATGCTGCCAGATTGAAGAAACTCCAGCTCTATTCAGTCGCATACCGTCTGCTCAGAGGTGACATGTGCCTGACATACAAGGCCATGTCCAGCCCGGAATTAATGGACATGCTCCACCTCAAAAATCCAAATCCACCAAAACCACTAGAGCAAGCGACTTAAACCTTAGCACGGATATAAATAGGACGTGCTGGAGGGATAGATTTATCACTCAGAGACTCCCTATGCTGTGGAATAAAATCCCGGTCCATGTGAGGCAGAGCACCTCGCTGACTCTGTTCAAGAGAAATCTAGACCTGTGGATGGGAGATCGTAGGTTTACCCCGGGAATCATCTCTGGGTCACTGCTGGACAGAGGCACAACAAACTAATGGGCACAGTATTTTTTCATATAAGGGGTGGCGTAAGCCACAATAATTTGGGCTAGGCTTATAAATGCCTTAGGGCAGATAGCCTAGTATAAACCTATGAACCTATGAACCTATGATAATACATACTATAAGAGTGCATGCTTAGCACACTGCAATATATTAGGATAGATTGGGCAGTTTTTCATTAGTTCACATAAGGTACTTACATTTCCTCAAGCCCTTAGTTAATGCTCTCTCATTATGCATGCCATTACCACATGCAATTGTTTTCATGGGAGCAGTAACACCACAGAATATATTGCCAAAGTGTCCTGTACAACCACTGGCATTTTGATCACTGACAGGGACACCATTGCCATAATTGTGCACTGTACATCATATTTACCAACTTAAAACAAAGGAAGTTATCCCAGTGGTCAACAATCAAAGTACCAGCTGCAGGGCAACAAAAACACCAGGAACTCGGACTCTAGACTGAAACAGATGGTTTATTGACACAAAAACGGTTGAGCGCTTTCTACAGTACACTGCTGTCTTCATCAGAACAACATATTCCAACAATTAATGCCTTATATACAATTTAAAAACCCGCCAAAAAACAATTAAACAATTATATAGTTAACATAGACCAAATACATAAACCTAAGTCCTATACCTAAAACTTACATGTGTAAGGTGACATCTAACATTCCCAAAATGTCTAAAACTAATAAGGTAATCAACCCCTCACATGTTACATACATAGAAAATTGTATATATAAAAATTGTATTTTAAAAAAAACCTATATTAAAAAATGCCTATGTTGAAATGTAACTCCTAGCTACAGCATGTGCAACAATATAATCGCATTTGATAAACATTATAAGAGGAAATTGATTTCCATTAAAACAATTTTTTGTTGATTATACAGTACTAGTACCTGCATACATGAAATAAAACAAGCATATATATATCTAATATGTGTAAAAAAGAGTATATATCTAATATGTGTAAAAAGAAATACTGCCACTAGTGCGTTAACCGACAACATTTCAATACCTCCACATTGAATACATAATTCATTATATTAGATTAAACCTTTACTAAAGGTTTTGTGGGGATCATTTCATTAAGCCCGGAGATGTAGCTGCATCTAATCTAATCTGCCACCTAATCTCCCTCTCACCCACAACAGCCTTGATGTTACCACCTCGTGGGTTGGGGGTAATCACTTCCAATATGGCAAATTTAAACACCTTACAATTAGGGCTATTGATGAGATGTCTCGACAGGGCATTATTCACGTCACACTTTCTCATACAGTATGTGTGATCATAAATTCTGTTCTTCAAACAGCGATCCGTCTTCCCCACATAAAAACTCATACATGTTTGGCACACCCCCAGGTACACTATGTGCTTGGTCAAGCAATTACCACTGGTAAACCAGATCTTACTTTTTAGGCAATTTTTGAGAATAATACTTGGTGTATCTAGTATATATTTACAAAAATTGCATTGCCCACATTTTTTAGTTCCTGTTCTCTGTATCTTCACAGTTTGTTGGTACTTAGATTTAATCTCAATAATTCTTTTTATATTATTGCCAGCTTTATATACAAAATGTGGTATGTCAGTAAGTTTATTTTTTATTGACTGATCACTAGTCAATATATTCCAGTTCGTTGAAATAATATTCTTCACTTCACTGGAATATTTGCCATATTTAATAATGCAAGCCTTTTTGTATTCATTATCACCAACAAATTGGTCCATCCTATTCACATTATCCTCACCCGTGGGTGTTTTGACAATACCCACCCCCAGAAGTGGTTTGTATTTCCGTCCCCATTCATTACTGACATATACAATAATATCATTAATCATCTTGAGGGGATAACCCTTATCAATGAATAACTGCCCGATATATTCCAACTCACGGAGCATAACATTCCTTTCAGTTGTCATACGGGCTGCCCAGATGCACTGTCCCTTAATAATGCCCCTTTTGGTGTTGTATGTATGTGCACTATTGTAATGTAAGTAGCTGTTGCTAAATGTATCCTTCCTATAGATACATGATTGAAATTCTTCATCCTTACTATAGATGAAAACATCAAGATAGTAGATACCCTTATACTCATACTGGTGGGTGAATCTAAGATATTCTGTGGTGCTGTTAATGAATTTCACGAAATCTAATAGCACCTCTTCATCACCCTCCCATAGAATAAAGATGTCATCCAGGTATCTGACATATCTTTTGATGTGGGACATCCATGCTGAGTGTAGTATGTATTCCATTTCCCAATCTAACAACACCAGGTTGGCATATATAGGGGCACAGGCAGTGCCCATGGCCACCCCAGTTTTCTGCCGGTAATGCTCACCCTCAAAATAGATATAATTGTGGTCCAATACAATGTCCATAAATTCCATTAACAGTGAAATATCATCCTGCCCCAAACCACTCACTCTACGAATACTGTTGCTAAATCTATTAAGCCCATCCTCTTTGGGGATACAGGAAAATAAATCTTGGACATCAATTGTAACAAAAATAATGTGAGGGGACCATAGTTCTTTTTTGAAAATACCTAAAAACTCCCAAGAGTCTTTAATAATGTGATCCACTGAATTGTAAATATGTTTGAGTTTATGGTGAATCACCTGACCAAAAGGAAATGTCTTACTTGCACTTCCAGAAATGATTGGACGAAATGGTGGATCATCTAATCGTTTATGGACTTTGGGGATGCCTGTTATAGTGGCCAAAACAGGGAACTCAACCTTCAAAAATCTGTACAATTCCTCACTTATTCTATTTTCCACAATGAATTCTTCTAAATAAGAATCAATGCGGCCATGGGCAATATTCACTTCATTTATAGGGGAAGGTGTATATTGTGAGGAATTGTTCAATAATTCAAAGATCTTGCTTTTGTATTTCTCCTGGTCATAGAGAACTATTCCCCCACCCTTGTCCGCTGACATAATACGAACATTATTATCACTCAATAACTGGATCGCTCCCAAGATATCATTCCCAACATATTTCTTGGGTCTTGTTTGCTTATGTTTGTTATGTAGTGTATAGCTGAGTATTCACCACCTTCGAAGGAACTTAAAGTACTACACATAGGTGGAGTAAATGTACTCTTTTTCTTAATTCACCAGCTGGTACCCACTAATAATGTTTTGATTTGAAAAATATACCTAAATTTAATTTTCTAAGAAACAACTTGAATTGACAAGGGTATCAGTCAGATCAAGAGAAGAATCTGGTATGAATTTCATACCCATTGAACATATTTTAAAAAACTCAGGTAACACAGGATAGTCACTATAATTATAAATTTTAAACTCACTGCTGTGAACTATATTGCATTTGTCAGTCGTAACAGATTGCCCCCCATCAGTGTTGTCCATAATACTACTACTAGGGGAAGTAGCTTCCTGTTGAAAACCAACTATTGGTGGAACCTGTGGTTGTTCCATGTTCTCCGCCCTTTCCCCTTGCGTTCCACTGTTCTCCATTCCTCTCTTCCATCCTCTAAAAAACATTCATCATTGTTAATATATTCACTAACTTCATACTGAGAACCTGAGGGCTGTGCATATCTTTGCTTAGCTACATATTTTCTATCATTATTTAAATTCCATCTGTAGGCAGTTCCTTTCTCATATTGCGCTAGATCTCTCTGTAGCTTTCTACACTTCCTCTCAAATGTTTTTTTGTACATATTTTCGGCGTATTCGTATTGTTTGAAATACAGCTTGTCCCATTGGTCAAATACTGCATCATTTTGTATCAATCTATCAAGTCGTTCTAACTCATTCAGCAATACATTTAACTTAGAATCGTTGCATTCAATAATAAACAACATAAATTTTTTCCCAAATTCATCAAACATATCATTGCACTGTTGAATATTATGTACACTCAAATCAACCCCCATGGGCTCTTTGAAGAACCGTAGCCCCATGGGAATTACCCCATTGTCTAAACATTTACGTAAATAAAGGTTCTCCACTTGTAGATTTTTTACCTTGGTTAACTGATTGCCAAAAGAAAAAATTAATTTTTTAAGAGAAGGAAACTGACCTTCCCCTCTTAAATAGGTGTTAGTGGTAACACCCCTAGAAATATCCTTAAAGTCTAGTGGCATATGCATAAAATCGTCCAAATTGTACTGCTGCCTCGAAACATGTTCCCCCCGAATAGGAGCACCCGAAGCAATGTGCTTGACAGTACCTGTGCTTTGTGTATGCGTGACCGCTCTTCCCTTCTCTTCCACAGCATACGTGCGAACTGGCGGTTGGCGCTTGGGTTTAGCACCGGAGATTAAACAAATATCCTCGTTGCAAGTATCCGTAACAGTTAGGCGCTTGGTTGTAACATCCCGACCACAATTGGACCTGAAAGAATCCGTCGTCGGCATGAGCCTAACCGACCCCGGCGAAGAGGTCCTCCTCTGTCCATTGGGTATATCATCATCACTGGCGTTATCAAGAAGAGCGAATTGACGTACTAACCGGCGGGTTAGGTTGCACCCCTTTGCTGTTCGTAGCGTTAGACGGTGTTAACAACTCCACTAGGCGGGTGATTTCGCCTCGCAAAATAGTCATTTCAGAATGTATCTTGTCGATCTCATCCCGAGATACATAATTGGAAGCATTGAGCATCTCAGATATAGAGTCCATAGTGAACGACAAAACAAAGGAAGTTATCCCAGTGGTCAACAATCAAAGTACCAGCTGCAGGGCAACAAAAACACCAGGAACTCGGACTCTAGACTGAAACAGATGGTTTATTGACACAAAAACGGTTGAGCGCTTTCTACAGTACACTGCTGTCTTCATCAGAACAACATATTCCAACAATTAATGCCTTATATACAATTTAAAAACCCGCCAAAAAACAATTAAACAATTATATAGTTAACATAGACCAAATACATAAACCTAAGTCCTATACCTAAAACTTACATGTGTAAGGTGACATCTAACATTCCCAAAATGTCTAAAACTAATAAGGTAATCAACCCCTCACATGTTACATACATAGAAAATTGTATATATAAAAATTGTATTTTAAAAAAAACCTATATTAAAAAATGCCTATGTTGAAATGTAACTCCTAGCTACAGCATGTGCAACAATATAATCGCATTTGATAAACATTATAAGAGGAAATTGATTTCCATTAAAACAATTTTGTAATAATGTTTATCAAATGCGATTATATTGTTGCAACATGCTGTAGCTAGGAGTTACATTTCAACATAGGCATTTTTTAATATAGGTTTTTTTAAAATACAATTTTTATATATACAATTTTCTATGTATGTAACATGTGAGGGGTTGATTACTTTATTAGTTTTAGACATTTTGGGAATGTTAGATGTCACCTTATACATGTAAGTTTTAGGTATAGGACTTAGGTCTATGTATTTGGTCTATGTTAACTATATAATTGTTTAATTGTTTTTTGGCGGGTTTTTAAATTGTATATAAGGCATTGTTGGAATATGTTGTTCTGATGAAGACAGCAGTGTACTGTAGAAAGCGCTCAACCGTTTTTGTGTCAATAAACCATCTGTTTCAGTCTAGAGTCCGAGTTCCTGGTGTTTTTGTTGCCCTGCAGCTGGTACTTTGATTGTTGACCACTGGGATAACTTCCTTTGTTTTGTCGTTCACTATGGACTCTATATCTGAGATGCTCAATGCTTCCAATTATGTATCTCGGGATGAGATCGACAAGATACATTCTGAAATGACTATTTTGCGAGGCGAAATCACCCGCCTAGTGGAGTTGTTAACACCGTCTAACGCTACGAACAGCAAAGGGGTGCAACCTAACCCGCCGGTTAGTACGTCAATTCGTTCTTCTTTGGATAACGCCAGTGATGATGATATACCCAATGGACAGAGGAGGACCTCTTCGCCGGGGTCGGTTAGGCTCATGCCGACGACGGATTCTTTCAGGTCCAATTGTGGTCGGGATGTTACAACCAAGCGCCTAACTGTTACGGATACTTGCAACGAGGATATTTGTTTAATCTCCGGTGCTAAACCCAAGCGCCAACCGCCAGTTCGCACGTATGCTGTGGAAGAGAAGGGAAGAGCGGTCACGCATACACAAAGCACAGGTACTGTCAAGCACATTGCTTCGGGTGCTCCTATTCGGGGGGAACATGTTTCGAGGCAGCAGTACAATTTGGACGATTTTATGCATATGCCACTAGACTTTAAGGATATTTCTAGGGGTGTTACCACTAACACCTATTTAAGAGGGGAAGGTCAGTTTCCTTCTCTTAAAAAATTAATTTTTTCTTTTGGCAATCAGTTAACCAAGGTAAAAAATCTACAAGTGGAGAACCTTTATTTACGTAAATGTTTAGACAATGGGGTAATTCCCATGGGGCTACGGTTCTTCAAAGAGCCCATGGGGGTTGATTTGAGTGTACATAATATTCAACAGTGCAATGATATGTTTGATGAATTTGGGAAAAAATTTATGTTGTTTATTATTGAATGCAACGATTCTAAGTTAAATGTATTGCTGAATGAGTTAGAACGACTTGATAGATTGATACAAAATGATGCAGTATTTGACCAATGGGACAAGCTGTATTTCAAACAATACGAATACTTGAATATATGTACAAAAAAACATTTGAGAGGAAGTGTAGAAAGCTACAGAGAGATCTAGCGCAATATGAGAAAGGAACTGCCTACAGATGGAATTTAAATAATGATAGAAAATATGTAGCTAAGCAAAGATATGCACAGCCCTCAGGTTCTCAGTATGAAGTTAGTGAATATATTAACAATGATGAATGTTTTTTAGAGGATGGAAGAGAGGAATGGAGAACAGTGGAACGCAAGGGGAAAGGGCGGAGAACATGGAACAACCACAGGTTCCACCAATAGTTGGTTTTCAACAGGAAGCTACTTCCCCTAGTAGTAGTATTATGGACAACACTGATGGGGGGCAATCTGTTACGACTGACAAATGCAATATAGTTCACAGCAGTGGGGAGTTTAAAATTTATAATTATAGTGACTATCCTGTGTTACCTGAGTTTTTTAAAATATGTTCAATGGGTATGAAATTCATACCAGATTCTTCTCTTGATCTGACTGATACCCTTGTCGAATTCAAGTTGTTTCTTAGAAAATTAAATTTAGGTATATTTTTTCGAAATCAAAACATTATTAGTGGGGTACCAGCTGGTGAATTAAGAAAAAGAAGTACATTTACTCCACCTATGTGTAGTACTTTAAGTTCCTTCGAGAAGGTGGTGAATACTCAGCTATACGCACTACATAACAAACATAAGCAAACAAGACCCAAGAAATATGTTGGGAATGATATCTTGGGAGCGATCCAGTTATTGAGTGATAATAATGTTCGTATTATGTCAGCGGACAAGGGTGGGGGAATAGTTCTCTATGACCAGGAGAAATACAAAAGCAAGATCTTTGAATTATTGAACAATTCCTCACAATATACACCTTCGTCTATAAATGAAGTGAATATTGCCCATGGCCGCATTGATTCTTATTTAGAAGAATTCATTGTGGAAAATAGAATAAGTGAGGAATTGTACAGATTTTTGAAGGTTGAGTTCCCTGTTTTGGCCACTATAACAGGCATCCCCAAAGTCCATAAACGATTAGATGATCCACCATTTCGTCCAATCATTTCTGGAAGTGCAAGTAAGACATTTCCTTTTGGTCAGGTGATTCACCATAAACTCAAACATATTTACAATTCAGTGGATCACATTATTAAAGACTCTTGGGAGTTTTTAGGTATTTTCAAAAAAGAACTATGGTCCCCTCACATTATTTTTGTTACAATTGATGTCCAAGATTTATTTTCCTGTATCCCCAAAGAGGATGGGCTTAATAGATTTAGCAACAGTATTCGTAGAGTGAGTGGTTTGGGGCAGGATGATATTTCACTGTTAATGGAATTTATGGACATTGTATTGGACCACAATTATATCTATTTTGAGGGTGAGCATTACCGCAGAAAACTGGGGTGGCCATGGGCACTGCCTGTGCCCCTATATATGCCAACCTGGTGTTGTTAGATTGGGAAATGGAATACATACTACACTCAGCATGGATGTCCCACATCAAAAGATATGTCAGATACCTGGATGACATCTTTATTCTATGGGAGGGTGATGAAGAGGTGCTATTAGATTTCGTGAAATTCATTAACAGCACCACAGAATATCTTAGATTCACCCACCAGTATGAGTATAAGGGTATCTACTATCTTGATGTTTTCATCTATAGTAAGGATGAAGAATTTCAATCATGTATCTATAGGAAGGATACATTTAGCAACAGCTACTTACATTACAATAGTGCACATACATACAACACCAAAAGGGGCATTATTAAGGGACAGTGCATCCGGGCAGCCCGTATGACAACTGAAAGGAATGTTATGCTCCGTGAGTTGGAATATATCGGGCAGTTATTCATTGATAAGGGTTATCCCCTCAAGATGATTAATGATATTATTGTATATGTCAGTAATGAATGGGGACGGAAATACAAACCACTTCTGGGGGTGGGTATTGTCAAAACACCCACGGGTGAGGATAATGTGAATAGGATGGACCAATTTGTTGGTGATAATGAATACAAAAAGGCTTGCATTATTAAATATGGCAAATATTCCAGTGAAGTGAAGAATATTATTTCAACGAACTGGAATATATTGACTAGTGATCAGTCAATAAAAAATAAACTTACTGACATACCACATTTTGTATATAAAGCTGGCAATAATATAAAAAGAATTATTGAGATTAAATCTAAGTACCAACAAACTGTGAAGATACAGAGAACAGGAACTAAAAAATGTGGGCAATGCAATTTTTGTAAATATATACTAGATACACCAAGTATTATTCTCAAAAATTGCCTAAAAAGTAAGATCTGGTTTACCAGTGGTAATTGCTTGACCAAGCACATAGTGTACCTGGGGGTGTGCCAAACATGTATGAGTTTTTATGTGGGGAAGACGGATCGCTGTTTGAAGAACAGAATTTATGATCACACATACTGTATGAGAAAGTGTGACGTGAATAATGCCCTGTCGAGACATCTCATCAATAGCCCTAATTGTAAGGTGTTTAAATTTGCCATATTGGAAGTGATTACCCCCAACCCACGAGGTGGTAACATCAAGGCTGTTGTGGGTGAGAGGGAGATTAGGTGGCAGATTAGATTAGATGCAGCTACATCTCCGGGGCTTAATGAAATGATCCCCACAAAACCTTTAGTAAAGGTTTAATCTAATATAATGAATTATGTATTCAATGTGGAGGTATTGAAATGTTGTCGGTTAACGCACTAGTGGCAGTATTTCTTTTTACACATATTAGATATATACTCTTTTTTACACATATTAGATATATATATGCTTGTTTTATTTCATGTATGCAGGTACTAGTACTGTATAATCAACAAAAAATTGTTTTAATGGAAATCAATTTCCTCTTATAATGTTTATCAAATGCGATTATATTGTTGCACATGCTGTAGCTAGGAGTTACATTTCAACATAGGCATTTTTTAATATAGGTTTTTTTTAAAATACAATTTTTATATATACAATTTTCTATGTATGTAACGTGAGGGGTTGATTACCTTATTAGTTTTAGACATTTTGGGAATGTTAGATGTCACCTTACACATGTAAGTTTTAGGTATAGGACTTAGGTTTATGTATTTGGTCTATGTTAACTATATAATTGTTTAATTGTTTTTTGGCGGGTTTTTAAATTGTATATAAGGCATTAATTGTTGGAATATGTTGTTCTGATGAAGACAGCAGTGTACTGTAGAAAGCGCTCAACCGTTTTTGTGTCAATAAACCATCTGTTTCAGTCTAGAGTCCGAGTTCCTGGTATATTTACCAACTTCATTGGTATCATTTGTAAGATGACAAAAGAACATAAATGAATAATGGTTTATTCAAACATAATTTAAAATTTCCCTAGCATCTCAGCAGAGCCTTCATCTTTTTTACATAAGCAGGATCCAGACTGTGTAGGGCTGTAAATTAGAATCAAAACCTCAAACACTAGCTTCCAGATTACCATAAGCCAGTCTGGTCTCCACGCCACAGGAGTGATATGATTGTAATGGAAATGGGATAATCCACTGTCTAGCTGTGGAGTTTTGCAGATGAGGCCAGAAGCAGAAAACCTAGGATAAAGGGTGCTTCTGTAATCAAGAAGGCTGAAACTAACACATGGTTAACCATAGAAAGGTCCTCCAAAGAAAAAAAAAAGTGTAATCTTAGAAACACTCTGGAGGTGAAAACAACAGAATTTTATAACATTTATTACATGGTCCTTAGGTGATACCATGCCATTATGAATGCTCTCCAGATCTCACACTTCATTAGAAGCTCCAGTGTGTTCCAACCATAAATAAGTATAGGGGAACAACAAGCAGCTGCTGCTGATCCCGTGGTGATGTGCACATCATAGCCTGTATCTTGAAAAGGTTTATCCTTAAGCAATTGACTCTGTTCTACTCAAACAAGACTTCTGGGTACTTTTCAATAGTATCAAGAGCCTCCATCTACTCCTAAAGGAAGAATAACTAAAGTTGCATATCAGCTCCATAGCAACTGTATTTTAGCAAAGTCCATTTGCATCTGAGCTGTAGCACTAATGTCATGAACAGAAATAGAGCCAAGTGTGATACCCGTACCCTGGCCCAGCAATCAAGGAGCCTCAGTCCTCACCACTAACACCAGAGAGGGCTTCTCATATGAGAGGAAAGGATAACAAATACACACAGTAAAGTGCAATTTCCCTTAAGAGATCACAGTCAGTCCAGCGCTGGTCGCTCCCTTGCTCCCCAGGTCCCCGATAAGACTCCCCACTGGCACAGCTATAGGGTCCAGATCTCAGCCTAGCCGAGCAAGATAAAATCTCCAGCACCTTCTCTGTCTAACCAGTGCTTTGTGTCCATGCCCAAGTAGCTGACACACATACTTTGAGATAAGTTTATACAACCACACAGACACTCCTGGGAAAGGCTGTCACAGGTTCTCCGGCTGTGCCCCTTTTACACAGACTATATAGTAGTAATTATTGCCATCACCCAGCTAATATTATCAGCTACCCAAAGGTCCTTAAAAAGGTATCTAATTATTGCTGTACAATATTATTATCCAATTGGTAAGTGTGACTAATCAGTCAAGGCTTATTAGAGTGGCTTTGTACAATAAACTCTATAAATATGCAATGTACTCTAGAGCTTAACTTATCTCTACACAAACCAGCCACAGTTAAAAGGTTTTAAAATATTAATAAATAATTAAAACCACAAGACAATACTTTCTTCTACAAAGTGCTAGTCAAAAGAGTTCAGAGATCACACAGAAATACTTAAAATGAATCAGTAGTACAGTTCTGACATCACAGAAAAACACTTAATCTAAACTTTCTAATTCCTAGCTATTGCTGCAAGACAACACACTTCTAAAATAACTTACTTACATAGAGCAACATGCAGTGCTGTGAGTTGGATAGTCAGGAGAAAAATGCTTACTAATCTCTGGTTCTCACTGTTTAAATTGCTATTGCAGTTCTGATAAACATTACATCCTATTTCCTGGTGTTCCCAGGCTGACAGAAACTGTATTTACATTCTTTTACACTTAGAGCAATAAAGGACATTCCACATGTAAATTCTAGTCATTAACTTTAGCCATATAACAACAGGGAGGATGCTTACTCCAGACTCATCAACTCCAAATTCTAAATTCAAAGGAACAGACATAAAGTAATTTTAATTTCAAAGAACCAACAAGAAGTTCTTGACTTGGCTTTCTTTGCAGCAGAGGGCAATATTGTCACATTGTTTTAAGCTCAACATTTCACAGTATTTACAAATGATAGAATTATGTACCAAATTCTATTTGACTAGGCAGGCAGCTTTCACCCATCTCTACCAGTCTTCACACCCTCCCAGAGAAATTAAGCTAGTTCTTAAAGTGACCCTTGAGAAACGCCGCTTGAGAGGGTTAGGTCTACCTGAGTATACATACCCTATTCCCTGTCTTGAGAGCCCATCTGCATTGACATTGCTATTCCCACTGCAGTGCTGCACTGACATATCATATGCTTGCAACCCCAGGCTCCATCTTAGCAACTTGACATTTTGCTGACTGGCTCTGCTTAACCATGTTAGAGGGTTGTGATCTGTCATAACAGTGAATTTTCTTCCATACGGATAAGGCTGAAGTTTCTGCAGGACCCACCCTATGGCTAGACATTCCTTTTCTACATCTGCATAGCATTCCTCCCTGGATTGGAGCCTGTGACTGAGATAAACAGCTGGGTGCTCTTCTCCCTCTGAAGAAATCTGGCTAAGTACAGCCCCCACCCCATAGTTCAAAGCATCCACCTGTACAACAAATTATTTGCTGTAGTCTGGACTGGATAACACAGGGGGCCCTCCCAAAGCTTCTTTAAGCTTGTGGAATGCCTGCTCACATGCTGGGGTCCAGAATACCTTATCTGGCCTGTTCTTCCTTGTTTGGTGTGTGAGGGGAGACTGGCAGTCTTCACCCATCTCTACCAGTCTTCACACCAAGATAGAGCGCTGTTGAACCATGTCTCACAGAGGTTAATGCAAGAAAAAATTATAGTTGAGTCAGTACCCTGAGAGCACTGTAGAAGGTAGGATGCAAACCAGTAAAGGGCCACAGCAGAAAAGGCAGAGTGGAAATGAAGGTGCTCCATCTATGTTACTGAAAGGTACTGAGAGTTCAAGAAGATCCAAGGGAGAATCCATTTGATCCTTTACCACCAGGAACTCATCATGACCCTAGAAAGGATGGCTTTTATAGTATGGCAAATTCTTAAAGCAAATTGATAAGGATCAAGGAGGCTGAGAGCCGTCTGAAGACTCATCCTGAATGTACAGTATCTACTCAATAACCTTGTCAATAAGATGTTAGAAATAAGACACCGAGTTTTTTTTCAGCTTGTATGGATCCAAAGATGGCATCTTTTTTCAAACACCTTTATTGAATTATCACTTGTGACACAGGCAATTTTACATTCATATAAAAGTAATCAAACTATATTAATATAACAAACATTATACTTTACATATATTGCTATATATCGTATAACCTAAGCAACATTACATAAATTATTCAATTCTTGCCTTATTTTTTAAACAAGAAACATCTTTAGTAAACCATCACTTACTACATAGACAATCATACATTTACATGAAAACAAACCACACTGACACAATCTAGTTGCAAGCATTTTACATCACAAACCATACTGACACACTCCGAGTTGCAAACTTTATACATCACTTATAATCTATCCAATCTTTTTCACTCAAACATTACGTAGCTCATTTAAGTCCTGATGCCTTTAAAACCTCATTCCTCCCTTGTATGCATTGTTCCCACAATTCTCATTTTTTTCCTATGCAGTTTGTTCCTACCCTTTTCTAAAGATCCCAATTCCAGTTGTTTTCTGTCTGTTACTATATTCACTACTTCCAGTATAGTTGGTTGAGATTTTGATTTCCATTTTCTAGTAAATGATTTTTTGGCAGCCACCATTATTAGACACACCAAGGCCTTACCATGTCTAGGCAATTCTGATTCTGTATCATAGCTCAGAAAAATCATCTCCCTCGTCAGACCAATCTGCCTACCCAGCATCTCCGACAGTGCATTCCGCAGGGAATCCTTAAAGTCTGCCAACTCACTACGCTCCCAGAAAATATGTTCCCAATTACCTCTTTCTTCCCCTTCACACTTTCAACATTTGCTCTCTGCCTGAGGAAAAATTCTCTGGAGTCCACTTGGGGTATAAAATTATTTATGTATACATTTCCAGGCAAAAATCCTAAATCTTCTAGATTTTTCTGCATATTTGGGAGACATAAATATATCCCCCATTGTTTATTTTTGAATTGCTTTACCAATCTCTCTTCCCAATCCTTTCTAACCTCCTCTGATTGTGTCTTATAGTTATAATGCAATATTTTATATGTCTACTAATTATTACTTTTTTAATGCAAGCTTCTGTTCTATATTCTATTAAAAACTCCACCAGTGATGGTCTTTCATTTAGGACCCTCCTATTTCTTTCTCTTTGTCTGTACTCTGATATCAATCTCTAATAAGGAAGGTAATCTCTAACCTGCAGTCCAAATAGATTCTTGGCATCTTCCCATTATATCATCCTTTCCTCTCTAGTTATTTGCTCCCAATACCTTGGTTCCTTTGCTAGTTTTCTCCAATAAATTCCAGCCTCCTCTTGCCTATAGTCTGTATCCCTAATTGAAGTCATCCCTATCGGCAGAATCTCTTTTCTCCATTCCCATGTTGGTTTAGCTCTTAGAATACTTTCTGCTACCTTATGGATATAATATTCTGTATGATTATTGTTATTCTCCTCAAAGGCCTGCATCCAAAATCTCAGTCCCTCCTTGTTTTTTGAGCTTCTCCCCTGTTTCATCATTATCCATTTCCACTTTGACTTATAGTTTCCTACTTGTGCTATGTAGAAGAGTCTTAACTGTGTAGCTCTGAAATACCCTTCAAACTGGGTAATCCCAGTATGCCTGGTTCTGCTGGAAGAATCAGTTTACCCCACTTGACTCTTGCTGTCTTCCCTTCTTAGATAAAGTCCTTCAGCTCTTTATTAATTGCTATCCACAACTTCTCCTCTGGTTGATACAAATATGCCTGACCTCTGTATAAGACTAAAGGGACTAAATACTTTTCAACTGCTCGTATCTTACTATGCATATCCATATAGCAAAGCTTCTATTTCTCAGTTTTTGTATTATCTTTTGTCTAGTCTGTTCGCACATATCTTTAGCTGCCACATTAGAATCATTTTTAATCCATACTCCTAGATACTTCATTTTATCATGTCCCCATAAATATGGATATTCCTGAACCAGTTCCTGTGTGGGTACATAATTTACTGCTATCACCTTTGTTTTAGCTTCATTAATTTTGTATCCTGAAAATATCTGAAATTGTCTCAAAATGTTCAGCACTGTAACGTCTTTTTTCTGGTTTTGTCAGGTACAAAATGATATTATTGGCAAATAAAGCCAGCTTTTCTTGAATACCACACCAATTATATCCTTGAATTTCTGAGTCCCTTATTTTCTTTGCCAATGGTTCTAAATATAATGCAAATAATAAAGGGGAAAGAGGGCACTCCTGCCTGGTTCCTCTGCTCAAGCAGAAATTATCAGAGAGAGGACCCCACCCACTTTAATTTTTGCCCCCAAACCCTCATATATCCTCCTAATCATCCTTATAATTTTTTTCAGGAAATGCAAATGTTTCCATTGCCATGCTCATGAAGTCTCAGCTTACTCTGTCAAATGTGTTCTCTACATCAAGACCCACCAAGAACAATGGTATTTTCTTACATTCTGCTTTTCTCTGGATCATCAATGTTCTGTTAATGTTGTCAAATGTTTGCCTCCCTTACACAAAACCACATAGATCCATATCTATCAGTTTTGGCATCACTTTTGCCATTCTTTTAGCAGTTATAGACATGAACACTTGGCCTGTATGAAGCTGGATATTTACCCTCTTTAGGTATTACAGCTACCACTGCTTTCTTCCAAGATGTTGGTACTTCTCCTCCTCTTAAGATACTGTTAAACAAAACCTTCCAGATCTTTATCAGTTTTTTTCCTCCTAGCTTTCCAACTTCCACAGGAATGCCATCTATTTCTGGGGACTTTGCAGCAAGACTGGTTATACATCACAATTTTTATCTCATCTCCTCCTATCCTAACCATTAGTAATTGAGCCTCATCTACCTCTAATCTTGGCATATTTAATTCTTCCATAAACATTTCCATTTGTATCTTTTCTTGATTTTCATATTGCTCTGCTTTATAGACACTCTCATAGAATTTCCATAAATATTTCTAATACCTCTACAAGATCTCTTGTTACCTTCCTTGTTATAGGCTCCCTATGTTTGGCAACAGCTCCTTCTACTTTCTGTTGCCTGAGTAGTTGTGCTAAAAGTTTGTGTGCTCTAGTGTTATTACTATCAAAAAACAGTTGCTTAACAGCAATCGTTCTAAGCTCATGCATATTCTGTCTTGCATTCTGCAGTTGATCATCTTCTTCTTCTGTGAGATTCCCCCTATTCTGCAATACTTTAACATTTGTCAGTCCCTCTAAATAATTCTTGTTACTGCATAACTATGGCTCTGTTTCTTTTATTTCCACCCTATTTTTAAACTCCACCTTAATTTAATCTGACTCCCTAGCTATATTTTCAGAAGAAATTTATATCCTCTCTAGCAACAACTGAATAATCTCCACAACACATTGCTTAAATTCCTCTCTTTTCAACAGATAGGTGGGAAAGCATTAATGTCTCATGTTTTTCATTATCCTGTGCTTTTATTACAGCTATTATTGGCACATGATCTGACATACTTATTGGATGAGTATCAAGACCAAATTCACATCTCCATGAAGACATGAGAACCACGTATCCAGTTTCTCTTTATCAGATTGTTTCCATGAAAACATGAAGACCAGCTGCAGATTTGTTACTGAGAATACATGTGTTTGCTAGAATAACGTCTTGTAATATTCAACATTCTTTTTCATTTACCTGCTGTCTCTTAAGACACGTTACGAAATCAATCTAAGGTCTGTAATGTTTTTTTTTTATTGAAGTGCCTACATTTCTTAAAACTTAACAAGAAGAAAAGAGAAGAAGGGAGAAGGAAAAGGAAAAAAAGAACAGCAGCAACTGTTTACAATCCCATTACACTTAAAAAAAACTGAAAAAAAACTTTATAGCATGTAAAGAAAACCACAGGCCACAAAATCAGTAATGTTTAAGAAACAAAATCTTTACTTACAGTTAACTTTCCCCTCTTCGTCTCATCCTCAAAGCACTTTTCCGAACATTAATGACATGAAGTAGGGCATATGCTTTAGAGTCCCCCACAAATCAAACACATTCTGAAAAAAAAATCCAATATTTCCAGATCTTGTTCTTCTGTCATATTTCACAAATATAATTATTGCATTGTAATTCTATATTAAGTTACCAGTTTTATTATTGTTCATCTCCAAAATCATGTCTATGCTTCATTTCCAACATACTCTTGATTCTTGTAGTCAACTTTCTTGCTCCTTCCCTTCTCTCCAACATTTTCCGTTGAAAATTTTGAAAAGGTTTCATAGGTATAGTCCCTCTGTGGTCTTTATTACCAGAAGAACAAGAAGCAGAATCTCCTTCTATTTTACAGCTTACGTTTTGTTGGAAAAATTCTGTACTTCCTCTTTAGCATGTACTTTATCAAAAATGATTTTGTCCCTCCAGGGAAGAATATCTTGCAGACAGCTTGGTACAGCAGTTTGAATCTCATATCTGCATCTTGACATTCCCTGAATAGTGGAATAAATTTGCTTCTCTTCTGTCTGGTGTACAGTGAGTAATCATTCTCCACAAATACTCTGTTGTCTCCCACTTTTAGTACTTTGTCCTTCTAACACAGTTTTGTCAGAATGAACTCCTTCTGCTGGTAGGATTGCATCTTTAATATTAAAGGCCTAGGTCACTTTCTTATAGTCAAGTTTGGAGCATACAGATGATATGCCCTTTCAACTAACAACTCATGCTGTGGAATACCAGTCCAGTTGCTTATTTGTGTGTTCATAAAATTAATGCAGTCTGTTCCTTCCAGCATTTCTGGTATAGCTGAAAATGTTATGTTTTCCCTACATGCTCTGTCCCCTAATTCTGTTAATTTGGAAACATCTCTTCCTGAACAGTCTCATATTCAGCCAGCCTTTTCTTCATTCTGACCTCTGATTTTTGCAGCATTATCATCTCATCTGAGTATCTGCTTAAAGCTTCTTCCATCTTTTTCATCTTTTTGTTGTTTGTATTGATATACTCCATCAGTGTTTTGTTTATTTTAACCAGGTATGTATGCAGTTGTCTTGTATCTTCATGTCGATTATTGGAAGTCATGTCTGAAGGTTACAATGCTTTTTGCTGAACAGCTGCAGAACTTTCCCCAGTCAGTGTTTCTTGTTCACTTTTTGTAGCTGATTTTTTTCCCAGGTCTTCTGTATTTCTTTATTCCCGGCATCCAGGCAATGCATTTACTAGCCATTTACTGAAATGTACCCATAAACACTTGTCTATTGGCCTTCTCTGTTGAGTTTCTGTTTTCTCACTGGGAGAGCTAGAAACAAGCTTTTACTCAATGTGCAGCCATCTTGGAAGTCCGATCCAAAGATGGTATCTAAAGAATGTTAGTCTCTTTCATGATCACTCTGCCAGCCACTGGCTATAAACCGTAGAGTGTCAAGCCTTATCTGGTTATATTCCATACAGATAAGGCATGACAGTGATCTATAAATGCACAAAAAATTATTCAGTGCAATAAAAGTCTCAACAGGCAGCATTTTCTTCATAATATGTGATTTTTGAGTGGCTGACTGAATAATAACCATCCAGTTTTATGTCTGCCCAGAAGTAGGATGGAAGAGATCAAATTGTGCTATGAACAATAAATTGACTACACTTTCAAGTCTCAGGTAACTGCTCCTAGTGAAAATATCAAGTGCAATGAGTGGTCCTTTTTCTTACTGGTGGTAAGAAAGCCAAATCTCTTCATAATCAGAAGTTTTTTTCCATGTTAAAGAGATGCACCATCACCCTTTTCATGAAAATCACCCAGACGCAGCAATTTAGGTGGCCCATCACTGAGTTGATAAGGGAGACGACATACTTGTAGAATTAGCCTTAGACTGACTGGAGAATGAGAAATCAAAAAATATCTGTAATTTGTTCTTGCTTATAGAAGATATTCAAAAGAAGTTGAACAAATCACTGGAAATTTGAACTATATCAGATCCAAATCTAAATCAGATGGCCATATGTATACTAACAGTAACATGCCTAGGACAACAACTAACAGAGACACACTCTGGTACAGCCACAGCCAAAAGAGGGCTACAGCTGTTAACTGGACAGGTCTCTATTATAAACAAGAGATCAGCATCATACAACACATCAGAAACCAAGACTAGATTGCTGCAGATCAGTCTTGTGTTAGTCGTCAGAGTCTTCAGCATACTGAGTGGGTTGTAAGCCTTGGATGCTGGCCTGCATTTTTTGCAGTCTCTGTGTATACTGGATGTAGGTGGGGGAGGGCTCTCCTTTCTGTACATAGCTTTGCCCTAATGTCCATATAAACTCTCCTTACAGGTATCGACCTACCTCAAATATAGGTTCATTCCCTTGACCAGGAAATAGCCCCTTCCTGCCTTACCACCACTGGATCCCAAGTTCTCCACAGGACTATAAGACATTTCCAGAGGCTTCTAGTGCTGAAAAGAACAAAAGAACATCAAGTATACCCTTTCAGAGTCATAGATTCATAGATAATTACTAGGCTTGCAGTTCAGGAGACCATTAAAGAGTGTATCCCAATTTCCCGATTGCCCCAAAGCACTGTCTGCTTAAGTGACTTGCTCAAGGTCATAGTGAAGGCAGATGAATGCTGAGAGACTCAAACCCTGCACCACAAGAAGTAACTCACAAATAATTCAGTGTCTTAGTCTTCTGTGCCAACTGTTAAGACTAGGGCACAACTATTTCAGGATGAATTATATAGCTATTTGGCAAAGGACATAATAATATAAAAAAAGAATTTGACAAAAATATATTTAAAAAGTTGTCCCCCTTTGAATTATACAGGAAAATAAATATATACTAGGAAAAGTTAGGACAAAGGTGTTAAATGAAAAATAAATGTAAGTAAACCCAAACTGCAGGTAGAGCAACAAGGGCTGAATTCTATTATCAAACTTTATAAACTAATCCATTCATTCTTCACATCATTAATTCATGTATTAATAACAGCATAGCCAGTTCCATGTCATAGAAGGATAAAGCCCTGACTATGACAAGTGGCCCAGTATAGCACAGGAGACCCACTATCTTCAGTCATGCATATACCCTCTATTGAGGATTCCTCCTCACTTAGGAATGAGACAAACTACTGTTATCATGTCCTCCAACAGTGACACATGTCACCCATCACCATGTCTACCTGTGAATGAACAACAAAGAAAACACTATACTGAACACCTTATAAAATGGCATAAGGGTGCTCTTGTGACATGAATATCAGTGTTCTACATGCAGCCTATTCCTTTTTATGCAGCCTTACATGCTGTGGTGGCAGCTGCCTGTTGCACTACCAATGTGCCTATGAAAAGAAATGTGCATCATGCCTAGTTTGTTAGAGGACATCCACTAACATAACAGTTGTGTAAGCAAACTGTCGCTGTATGCTACTAATCTGGTTTGCCGCCCAATGAGAGATGGGTGTAATGGAGCAGGCCAGCACCAAAATCCACACCTCAGCTGGGTTCAACCCCTCCATCCAATAATACAAGGAAGCCATCCTTGTCTGTCAATCTTTTTGACCCTGGTGCCCCTCCCCCAATTGATATCTTCTGTGCCTTTTATTTGACATGAAGGAGTATGTCGATCAAGCAGTGGTGAACCTGGCTCATTGAGTGGTTGTGCCACACTTGGTGCCATAAATGGTTGATTTGCACTCCCACCCCCATCCATCTTTTAAAGACTGTACTCCTTGAGTGCCTGACACAGAATGTTGTTTTCAGTATTGCTGAAATTCTCCAGAGTGTGTCTGCATCATCTTATGGATGCACTAAATCTTGTTTGTACAGGAGGAAAACAAAACTTTATATTGCTAAGAATATATGTACAAGTACTGAGAAAGCAACTGTTCCACGCAGATATGTATTCACAGCATGAAAGCCTTATGCACTGTGCTGCAGAACCATATAATACTTATCCAGAGTTGATAGCCTATAAAATAATCTGCTGATATAGCATGTATAAACTGTACACCAAAAACTGTATATTTACAGTATGCAAGTCTTACATGTTGTGCTACAGTACCATGCAATACTTCACAATGAAGAGCTTGTAAAATAGTCTATTAATTTGGCTTGCGTAGTACCCCTCCCCCAAAAAACAGTATTCACAGTATGCAAGACCTATTCATTTTGCTGTCATAGTACATAAGACATCTTCACAAAAGATAGCTCATGACTGCCGACACTGCATGGAAAAGCCCCCTTCCCAACCCCAACAGCATATTATCTGCTACCGTGTTCACTAAAACAAGCAAGCAGATGAAGCACAGCAATCCCTTAAGTTTCCCCATACACATACCCCTAGAAAAACATGCCCACCATGCTACCAATTGCTGACTTCTGAGCAGTTGTTTTAATGGAAAACTACACATTACCAGTAAAACACATATGGTATAGTTATAAAATGTTTCACAACAGTATTGGGCAACCTGCTGAAAACCAGTGACCAAAATGGAGACATCAAGCTAAACTCTACAAACTAAAACCGTTTTTTTTTTTTTAACAGATCAAGGCTTCTTATTGCGAATCAATTAATTCCACTTTTGTAAAAAATGACTCCTAGTGAGCAGCATGTGTGTGACATCCTTCTCTCATTCTCAGTTCCCTAAGCTGGGTGCAAAAGACACAAGGCCTCTGCATGGTTTGTGAAGATATCATAAGTGATGTGACAGTACAATGAATATGGCTTCTACACGGTGTATGAATACGTCTTATGTGATATAATAGTACAGTGAATAAGCCTTCTACATGGTGTCTGAAGATATAAGTGATGTGACAGTACAATGAATATGGCTTCTACACGGTGTATGAATACGTCTTATGTGATATAATAGTACAGTGAATAAGCCTTCTACATGGTGTGTGAAGATATAAGTGATGTGACAGTACAATGAATATGGCTTCTACATGGTGTATGAATACGTCTTATGTGATATGACAGTACAATGAATATGGCTTCTACATGGTGTATGAATACGTCTTATGTGATATGACAGTACAATGAATATGGCTTCTGCATGGTGTATAAATATGTCTTATGTGATATGACAGTACAATGAATAAGGCTTCTGCATGGTGTGTGAAGATATCATAAGTGATGTGACAGTACAATGAATATGGCTTCTACACGGTGTATGAATACGTCTTATGTGATATAATAGTACAGTGAATAAGCCTTCTACATGGTGTGTGAAGATATCATAAGTGATGTGACAGTACAATGAATATGGCTTCTACATGGTGTATAAATATGTCTTATGTGATGTGACAGTACATTGAATAAGGCCTCTGCATGGTGTGTGAAGATATCATAAGTGATGTGACAGTACAATGAATATGGCTTCTACATGGTGTATGAATATGTCTTATGTGATATGACAGTACAATGAATATGGCTTCTACATGGTGTATGTATATGTCTTATGTGATATAATAGTACAATGAATAAGGCTTCTACATGGTGTATGTATATGTCTTATGTGATATAATAGTACAATGAATAAGGCTTCTAAATGGTGTGTGAAGGTATCATAAATGATGTGACAGTACAATGAATAAGGCTTGCATGGTGTGTGAAGCAAAGGCGATATTTCTTTCTTTCTTTCTTTCTTTCTTTCTTTCTTTCTTTCTTTCTTTCATACTCAGTTCAGTGGATGCCTGGCATGAGCAACAGGTGTACAGCAGTCAGGTGAGACAGCAGTCAAGGGAGCAATGCCAGCACCACTGTGATGAACTGAACTGATACTGTCTTGAAAGTCTGCAGGCGTGGGAAGCCAAATTCTGAAGACAGTAATCAGAAATGTATTGTAAGTGTGATTTATTTTTTTGTCTTCAAGATAAATTCATACCCTTCAAGGAGATGCAAATAATGTTTACACTTTTATATTTCAGTTTGCCAGGAGATACATCTCAATAGGGTGGGGCGTCACAAGAGGTGAGAACAGCAGGCTGCAAGAAAATTTGTCATTACTATCTCTGTCTCAGAGTTCAGTGTGTTCCAATGACTTGTAGCACTTATGGTGCTTTTTCCATTATGTTTTCACTCCGCAGGTCCACCAGATTGGGATGCTAATAATGATGAAACTCAGGCATCTTCATCCTTGCCTCAGTTTGTTAAAGCTCATGGTTGTTCTATTTACTGGGATGTACAGTGTAGGTAATTCAGTAGTAGGAGTAAAGGCCCCTCTCAGGCGGACAGCCATGTCCCATTTCCTGTTGACCAATCATAGTTGCTTCTGATGGCTAAAAATGCAATGTAAAATACATTTGAGTGACAACATGACCTTTTGCCTGATAGAGGTCCTCCTCTGGTGTTCTACAGATTCACTGGAATGGTTGGCCACAACCACTGAACCACAAGAATGCCTGGCACCAACTAGCATGCCTGTATGGGATCATCAATTGGCACTGGTTCTGAATGGGTAGCCCTATTTCCCTCCCTGACAGCCCCTTTATTGTCAGCACACCGCCCTAATCCTTTAGTGGTATAACCCCCATGCCCCAGTGTGTTCTTCCTCATATACGCATTGTTCAACCTACCTCATCATCCTTTATCCATTGTCTGTATGCATGTGTCCAACTACTGTCACGTCATCTTTCTATGTGCAAACAACCCCCGTTTGTACTGTTTTGTGTGTGTTTGCTTGTGTCCCCCCTCCACACATACATACTGTTCTACACTGCCTTTCCATACCCAGTCTCATCTTAAATGCTATTCCTGTCATTCTTTCTCTCTTTATATAAATAAAATGACTTTATCCTCCCCAGTAATGTTTTTACTCAGCCCATCCTCCCACTATTATCCTATTTGATCCCCTTATGAGTGTGTCCTTCTGCTTGCTTCCCCCACACTCCTTCCTACCCACTATAACATTGATAATAGTGGCTGTGTGATTTCAGTTACCTCTTGGCACTATTCTTATAGTACAATTCACAGGAAATTCTGCACTTTGTAACACTTACTGGCATGAAGCATCACATACTGGCACAAATATTCATGTAGACTGTACATGGCCTGGCCTTGTATTCTTATTACAGTTCTGTAAGCATGTGTGCTACTGAACATGGGTATGCTCTGCTTGGTCTAACTGTTTTGTTCTACTACATACCATGAGAGTTATGCAGCTATCCATCATGGCTCTATTTTGTTGCTCCACATTATCATATTAGACCACTAGATGGCTGAGTGCTGTGATGCATTAGGGCCTGGATATTGACGTATGAGTATTTTTACACCATGCAATGTTACTTTAACGTGCAGCTCTTGCACAGTTGAGCTGAACAGTGCATCTCTGTGAATCTTGGCTTTGTTATTAACTGGTCTGAAATAGTGAGAGGTCCATAGCCAATGATAGGGAATATCCTTGTTTTTTTTTCTAACTAATATTGACTGGCAGCATTGGCTGAGGTGAGAGTCCCGCTGTCCAACAATGATCATGTTATAGAGTGGTGAACTATCCCTAAAGTTATTCTGGGACATTCCTCACAGAAGGAAAATGTCATATTGATGAAAAACTATAATAAATAATGCACCAGACTCTAAATAACAGGCCATTGGAGGAACCTGAGTGATTGCACTAACTCTCTGCCTCCACTGTAACTCAGAAGGGTTGCACTTCAACTTCCTAAATCCAAAGTTTTTTTGACAAAGATCAGTTCGTAAACTCATAATAAAAATAAGTGTGTGTATTTGTAGAATCATGCATTCTGATAAAAAATATAAACAGAAAAACTGTTCAAAATCTAACATTCAAAAGATTCTGAGTCTTAAAATGGATTGTACTTCACAAGAAATGCAGTAAATGTTATAAGACAATAGGGGACCACAGCATGGGATACAAGTGTGACTAATGCACAATTTCTTGGTGGGTAGGACTTGTCAGATTTGGTGCTACATAGGGTATCTCCTCTTTCATATTTTATTGTAATTAAATTAATGGTGTATGGCACACTGCATGTGCTGCTCACACACATACATAAACAATGTTAAAAAGGTACCCAAATGCCATTTAAGACTATGTTTTCATCCAAAATGGCATTCACCCTCTTGGCCCTCACAGTGTCACCCTATAAAATGTTTAGTAAAGTTCTGTAAAGTTTGTACAGTGTTTCAGTAAATACCCAAGCTAGGCACACTATCACACATGTTTGTTTTCCAGTTTTGAGCTTTAATATATGAGGCCTTGTAATTCTTTCCATGGGTGAGGTTCATAAACATTGTTCACAACTTCACAAAGCTGGGTGCTGCCCAAACCACATACCACAGCTGTGTGCAGTTCATACAAAGACTCTTGTAAAATGGCAGAGCAACAAACCCTATGGCAGTAGGTATGCAATGGGGCTCCACAGCACAGTGTGTCATTCACATAAGTGTGAATCATAGACTACACCATAGAGTAGGGGCAGGGATTTTACTGAGGTTCTGTTGTAGGTACCATAACAACAACAACAGCAACATCCCTGTGCCCAAAGTCCAACAAATTCATGGTGTGGTACTCAATATAAATAGTTGAGCAACGTCACCATAGTTTCTTAGACTATCTAAAGCACATGAAATAAATGTATGCAACGGCACATGACATGTGGGATTTATAGTCCACACTCAGTCACACTGCACCAAACCTGCCCCCAATACTGTGACACAACTGAACTCTCAGCACTGGGGGAAGCAACCATAACCTATCCCTTCAATGACATTGTATGCTAATGGGTCATTTCACAGTCATGGTACATTTGTGGAAGATTTTATAAATAAGCCCTTGCCATGATGGCAGAGCATAGGTGTGCCACCCTTGATCTCAGCACCAAGCTAAAGCAATCAACAGACAGCTGCTTATGTAGCCACAAACAGTAGGACTGTCAGATGTTATTCAATATGGCATGGCCACCCCTGCAATTCCTGTCATATTCAGTATTGTTTATGGCAAGAATGAGGTACAGACAATGGCCTCAGTACATGAACTATGCCTGCAGTACTTCAATGCAGGGTCATTGTGTGCACCACAAGATAGTAGCTCTATTCACCTTTATGTATCATTCTACTGTCAAGACTGCAGAATTGGCCATGCTGTATGCCTGCCCTTTAAGGGACTACACACTATGTTTAAAATACTGAGGTATGTCACTGGGTTCATGTTCTTGAGATAGTTGCATAGATTCTTAAGCATATGAACAACACTTAATAGTTGCCTATCAGTAACAGAAAAAGAGCAAGTATCAGTACCATATTTATTGTTCCTCATGTAAGCATAAAGCTATTAACTTAACTTCCAAAAGCTTTATGTTATATGAGGTTAGAACTGGAAGTGTAAATATGAAAGTATTCCATTGTGGCAACTGCCAAAGATAATTAGTAGTGAAATGCAGCCGGGAGGTAATGGCAAGAAATGCAAAAGTAATCTCACTTTAAAGTGGTAGTACTGACTAGTAGGGTCACAACCTTTTTGTCTTTGATAAAACTATAAGTAATGTAGAAACAAAACAGTAAACACAGGGAGGAATGCAGGCTCTAAACTTTATAAGTTGTTTGTATTACATGGTCCTGTTCTGACATCTTGAATGCTCACCATTGCTAGGCTGCAGTCAGGTGAATGAATGGGTAATGATAGATGTCTAGAGCCGTCACCTACTTAATCTTACAAAATCACCAGAACATTCCTCTCAAACTGAATGAGGATGAAAATGAAACTGTGGTTCAGGAGAAGAAAGACATCCAAGAAAATGAAACAGCCAGCTTGGCTTTTAATTGCATGGCAAGGGGTGAAGAATTGTTGATAAAGGCTAAAAAAAATCATAGTGAATATATGAAGAATCAGCAGGATACTACTTTATTAGAAACAAGGGAAAAACTTTACAAATGTAGCTATTAAGAAGGAATTAATGGGGACGTTTTTTTTACTTCTGTATTTAGACAAGTGATAATCCATAGTGTCTGCACAGGAAGAATGAAAATGTATTGACTGGGATAATGGACGAATGGAGGAAAGACTTGAGAGGAAGTAAAGGATGATCTTAGAAATGTTCATGCAGGTAAGGCACAAGGTACAGGTCTTCAGAAACAGAGCAATAAAATGCTGCCCTCTATGCTTCAATGCTGGCCCATCACCTTCCCAAAAAAGATTGTGTCTAAATACTGCATTAAATGTGAAAGAAATGGCTGGGAAAGAGACAGTCATCTGGCAACACATATTTCTGATGAGAACGTTCCTAGGATAGAACCCAATAATCAAGCACCCATTTACAAGTATTGGAATTAAGGAAATACAACAACGGCCCTAGCAGTGTATTTTATGCAGAGAAGTGCATTGGTAGTCCATGACTTATCAGCAACATCATTGCATAATGGTCACTGATCGTGGATGAAATGGGAAGAAAGTTCAGAAAGTAAAGGCTCATGAAGTATGAATGAATTTAATTATTTATTTGCAATGGTTCTGTTTTTCTGTATGAGAATCCAAACTCCTGTTTGGAAGAAAAAGGATTTTTAAATAAGATATGTTAGTAAGCTTATTTCAGGATGGATTGTGGCAAGATATGCTTTTGTTGCTCCAAGGTTGCTAATCCAATAAAGTGAACTCTATACTATTAAATGTGCCCTGGCCTGTTCTATTTATATGCCTATAAAAAGTGTAGTCTGTGATATCCCTAGTACTTGTACTATAAATGTTCATTATAAATACTGCATGTATATGGTGTTTTAAGTTTCTAATCCATATTTAGTGATCTGCAGTGATTTGTATCAACTTTAGGTTAACAGACAAAATTACATGGTGTTTAAAGAGCTGGCAGTTTTGACCCCATGAACATCTGGAACAACTTTATAGTACCATAGTTCTGCAGAAAGACTGGATGTTGGAGACTAAGGCTCCTTGGCAAAACAAAAAGCCAGGCCTAAGAAGAGGAAAGTAATTAAAGGCCTGCCAAGTATACTTTTTTTTGACGGGAGGTGGGGGGGGGGGCATGGGAAGATTCTGAATGTTAAATTGGTGGAGTTACTGAAAGCTGATATCACTGATCAATGAGAACAAACATGGGTTCACACAGAGGAGGTCTTGCCAATGCAGAGAGATTTACTTGCATTACTTGGTCAGTAGTAAGGCTGACACAGATTTCTGGATTGTACTGCTTTTGGAAATCATCAGGGCCTTTTGGCATTATATTTCCCAGGATGTGGGCAAGACAATTTTGATATATGCAGAGGGGCCCCAAAATAGTTGACTGGAACTAAAGATGACTACCTAAAAGCAGAAAGTGGCTGCTTTATGTAAACAGGATAAATGTAGGTAAGCAACAGAATTCCGTTCTTAGCCCAGTCCCATTTAGTATATCTGTGCTGAATGCCACACACTATTTGATAAGCAAGATCATCTGAGATACTGATGACAGACCAATTTGTCCAGTACTCATGGATGGAGGGATGGTCTCCAGAGAGACCTGTAGTGGGTGATATTATATGCAGATGTGTGGCATTTGGGTCTTAATTCAAAAAGAAGTAAAAGGTTATAGATTTTGGTAAGAGAATCACATGGAAAACATACAGTCTTAGGGGGACCTTAAAGAGGATTGAAAAGAAAAAACAATCTTGGTTTAACTAACAGCCCTAACCTAAATGATGCTATACAATTTGAAAGGCAGAAGCAAATACCAATACAATGTTAGGGTTTGTAGTATGAGAAGGGTATTTAATTCATGCTGAAGTCATACTTGTACAGTGAATATTGCCTACAGGTCTTGAAGCCACACAGACCTAGAGAAATTAGACTGCAGAAAATGTGCAATGCAAGGTTGTTAAAATTGTGAAGTGTAGGAGGGGCTGGAATACAAATACAGGCTTAAAAAGGTGGGTATACATACACAAGAAATGGAGTTATGACATGCATACAGCACATTATTTGTGGGCAACAAGGAGGGGTGGAACTGAAAAAGAAGGACATGGTGGGTGAGAAAATAGCATGGGTGGCAGTTGGAAATAGATGAATCAAGTTAACAATTAGGACAATATTACTTCACTGAGAGGGTTATAAGACTCTGGAATGTACTGACTGACACAAACAATTGCACGGAACAGAGCAAGTAAAGGATGAGATGCTGGTGTGAAAGAGCCAGTTTCAACACTTTGACAGGCTTAGTAAACAACTGGTCTTCTTTGGTACCTTCATGTGCCATGTTAGGATATTAAGGTAACATTACTTCACTGAAAGAGTTTAATCCAGACATCCATATTCATCTAGCCAAAGTGTTATGAAGTAGGTCACTATATATGCCTAGCATTGGTGCTATGGCCCCACAAATGCACACCTGCTAAGCAGAATGACTGTATTTACTGCATATTCTGTTGTTGTATTGCACACTGTGAAATGTCATCTCACCTTCCTACATAAATCATGAGGATGCCCTCATCACTTTGAAGTATAGTACATAGTGCTTCATGTGCTATTGTTGCACATGGTACATTGACATGGTGTGTTGTTCCTTGGAGTACATTGTGACTGTAAACTGAAATGTTCTGGAAGTTTGAATTATAATTTAGATATTTTACAAATAGGCTTTCATAAGTGTATACTTACGTTTCAGACTTCTAGTCCAGTTAATGGCATGTACCTTGTGGAATGTTGCTTTAAACAGAAAGTGCTTGTTCACACTAGAACAATGTATTGGTTGCTTTTATTGTGTCTTCCAAGAGGGTGTGTATTTAAACTAGGAGCTGTTTTTAAAATGTATTAGACATCTGAAGAAGTGGGGTTACCCACAAAAGCGCTGGTGTCGAATAAAGAATTTTTATACTGGATTCTACAGCTGTCTCCAAGTCCTGGTGTTTTGCTCATTATTCTGGATCTGTTTTGTGCAGGACAAGTGAGTTCTAAAGCTTTGGTGGCAGTCTTGTGTTTTTTACAAATATAAAACACTAAAATAAATAAACTGTATCAATAACTGTTGTTATTCATAAAAAATATTAAAAACCTAATACCAAAAACATGTATTAACATACTATAAGATGTTCAAATGACAAGCTGAAACTTTACCTAAATATATTTAAGCTGACTCTACATTTTCAGGCCTATTATTCTACCTTAATGTACTATAGTAAATTTACTAAGAATACCCTCAGTCTAAATAGGTAGTGGTGCTGTGGTAGCGTTGTCGCCTCACAGCAAGACGTTGTCACGTTAGATTCTCAGCTAGAGCGTCTTCTGTGTGAAGGCATGCGTGAATGGGCGTGCCTTCGTTGAAGGTTGTGCATCAGGGATGGTAACTCAGCATGTAAAAATCCACTACCAAACATTAGCGGACCGGAGTTCCGCTGTGGTGACCCCTAACCGGGATAAGCCGAAAGACACAACAACAACAGCCCTCAGTCTAATAATGTGTGCCTGTGGAGTGGCTTTCTAAATTCTAAGTGCTAAATAAGTATCCTAATCAGAAAGCTTCAGTACCTGTTAATGCATGTTCTAAGCTTCCAAGCCAGCATTGTTCCAGCAAGGATCTGTCCCTGAGGATGGAGAGTCAGCTTTTAAGGCAGCATTGGTATGTCAATGCAGTGAGGCATGGTGGGAGTTCAGAACTGGTGTTTCAGTTAATACCTGAATATTGCAAATGCCACAACCATGACACAGAGTACAAGGAATCAGAGAGGCCACAGAAGTAGAGGATCATCCAGGAACCTGTCTTTGCTGTGATTTATGTCACAGTCTTGAGAGCATGGTTTACCCTATGGTACTTATGCATTATTTTCAACAGTTTACGTTTGGGATATATACCAGAACAGTATGAGTAAGTAAGCTTCCAAGTGACAGTATGCTCTCTGTGCAGTTCTACCTTAGAATTAACAACGTAGTTAACAGCATGTTGACTCTCAGAATTATATACACATCAGGAAAAGGGGAAACGGTGATATAATCTACTGTGAGAGCAGGGAATAATGACAAATTGAGTGGAAAATTTGAAAAAATGCTGATGATTCAAGGAGTAATTATAGTAACTGTAGGCCTGCAGAGGTGGCTGGGTCAGTAGTAAGAGGAGACCGAATTATCAGAGGAATAACTACAGCTGTTAAATGAAAGGAGTGAGCCTAGAAGTCTCAGCTGTGGGAGCAGCATGGAATAATAATAATGTTAAGGAAAGAGACTGAAAGGTTCAAAGTAAAAACAATGATTTAGGAAACATATGACAGACAGCTCACATGACACTCACTGGTGTGCCAGAATTTGTGGTACAGGACGAACTGCGAACATTTAACCAAGAAAGAAATTCATTGCATATTCCAATCATCCATGATAAGAATGCCAAAGAGGTACAATGGGTGGAGAAGTCAAGCTGGGGGATGTTCTATGCTGAGTGTACTTACAGCAATTGAAGACAGTCATACAATAGAAAGTAATTATGTTTAAAAGAAGGACTGGATTCAAATGAGTAATGTGATAAAATGATGATATATGCTAAAAAATGAGTACACCACTATTCTTTTGAAGTATATCACAACACAAGTGCATTCTGCGAAGAAGGAAATGTACCATCTGTCTTAATCCCTGCCCTACGGCTTAGTTTAATTTAGTCTTTTTTAGAAGTCTTACTGACTGTTGGTCTCAACTGCTCTTTCTTCTCAACCACATTGTTTCCTATATTTATACTTATATTTTTTTATTTACAGACTTTCTTAATCTATCCTCTCTCATCCCTCATTCCTTTCCCATCTTTCTGTCCTATTTTCAGTTAGCTCCAACACATATATACTGTAATTTGTTCTGCTGTTCTCCTGTTAAGATATATATGTTATGGTTATTATTCTTGAATCACTGTTTGATTAAGTCACTGTTGAGCAAGCCCCCCACCCCAATCATCCAATGGTCCCGTTCATTTACCTACATAATAGATAATTAAACAAACATAAACAAATAAATATAGCCTTTGTTTAATTTTGTGGCAAAAATCATCATTTCTCTGTTTGTTGGCCTTGTCTAGTTCTGTTTGCCTTCAGATCACCTTACAGAAGTACAAATTGGCTATGGACTTAGTTGTTTGTTGTTTAATCTGCACGTGAAAGCTACTTTTGCTGTGTTTTACATTAAGACATTCAGGGATCATCCATCTTGTGGCAGAGGTTGTTTATATGGTCTGTCTGAGTTGGGAAGCTCTTTAAGGATCTCAAAGTGTGTTTTTTATTGGCTATAGGCATGAGTCAGTTTTCAAGGTTTTTTTTATTTAAATCAAGAAAGTTTGCAAGGCCCTGTGCTCAGTTAAGTAGAGCTCTGTAATGCTTTTCAAGTGTTTCAACCACATCCAGAGCCATTCAGGCTAAGATAAGAATATTTATCCATGTCTTGCACTTGCACTTGCTTTATACAGTGATAGCTACTGTATTTTGAGCATTTTTAAAACATGGATTTAATGTTGTGGCAAAAAACATTATTTCTCTGTTTGTTGGCTTTGGGATTCCATTGTGCAACACTCAGATTCCCCACTGACCAGATTAGGCAAGGAGAAGATAACAGTTAGTTGCCTGTCTGGAGACGGGATATGCAATATCACACATGTGCTCAAGTCACTACCTCCCAGGTACCAGTATGATTCTGTCATAGTCCATGTGGGTGCAGACGACCCGAGACACACCACACTGGACTATATGAAAACAGATATAATTAATTTCTCAGAATATGTGTCACAGACATGTGCGATCCTTGCATTGAGCAGCATTCTGCCTTTATTATAGATGATGCCACAGTTTGAACATAAAAGGATTCATTTTAATAATTGACTTAGTTTCTTCTGTCACTGCAGCGGGATCCAATATCTGTCAGTATGGGTGGACATGGACAACAGACCATGTTGCTTTGCCAAGGATGGGCTCTGTCTGTTACCCCAGGCTTTTGGATAGTAGCTAAAACTTGATCTTTCTTCTCCTTTCTCGGTGTTCTTACATAGAGGCTGCCATACCTACCAGAAGTAAACACAAAATAAACACTAAAAGCAAACACCACTGGTGGAATACCCTCCTAAACAGGTATATGATAAAAGAAAAACTCATGGCCAAAAGTAGGAAGAGCAACTCCCTTAAAGACAAGTGCTCTCTTATACAACTAAGCAAGAAACTAAGAGATCTAATTAAGTCCAACAAGGCCAGCTATGAAGTTAGGATAGCCTCACAGGATAAGGACAGTCACAAGGCCTTTTTACAGTTATATCCAGAACCTTAAAGGTAACACAGCAGTGTGCTGAACTGGTGGTGAACAATACCATCTTCACCAGTCAGGGTGACATTGCAAATCTACTGGTTGATAAATCCAGCTCAAATGCCACCCCACTCCCCCCAGCTCCTCTGGGTGAAATCCCCTCCATCATACTTCCCCCAACTAATAGCAGGGGTCGGGTGCTGGCAGCATTCACGAAAGCCAAGAACATCACCTCTGTGGGTCCCAACAACATCCTTGGTTGTCTCCTGAACAGTCTAAAACATGAACTATCAGGATCATTTGAGGCACTCTTCAACTACAGCCTCAAAGCAGGCTACATTCCAAGTGGATGGAATTCCACAACAGTAATTCCCCTCCCCAAGGGCAGACCATCAACCAAACCAGGGAACTACAAACCCATCAGTCCAATTAACCTAATATGCAAAGCCATGGAAAGAATTATCATGCAAATAATAAACAATAACTTTGGCAATCTACTGACACAGGACTCTCTGAGCTAGGCATAAATCCCTACATAACTCACTGGACTGCCGGCTCGCTCACAGACAAGACCCAAAAAGTCAGGATTGGTTGAAAAACCTCCACCAAGAGACTGGTCACCAGTGGAGTATATCAAGGCTCCTTGCTGGGCCCACTCCTGTTTTGCATCTCCGTCTCAAAAGTCAAGGCTAATGTTCAATGTCTCTGGCTCACCAAGTTGGAAGATGACTGTAAACTGGGAGTTGTTATAGATTGCCCAAAGACACCAATGTCTTGCAAAAGGGTTTAACACAGTCAGATAACTAGTGCCAAAGCTGTGGCCTTAAACCCAATGGCAAAAAATGCATTATAATGCCCTTTAGGAAACTGTCAATCCAGGTTAATTACTCCATCAGCAAAATTCCCATAAGAGTCAACCAAGTAGAAAGGGATCTGGCCACATATGTAGACAATAATCTGGCCTTTGACTAACACATAGCTAAGACAGTAAGAAAATCATTCTATGTCACCCAACTTATAGGTAAGGGTATGGCATACATGTTCAGGGAAGTTATAGTACCACTCTGCTTGGCCCTTATAAGACCTGTCATTGAGTACAGTGCCCGAGGTTTCTCACTAGGAGAATTCAGGGCATGAATACCCTGCCCTGCACTGATTGCCTAAAGTCTCTGTCTCTGTATTTAGTCTCCTAGAGGCTGCTGAAGAGGATCTTTGTCTGGCTTACAGGGCTTCCTCTGAACCAGTCTTGATGGATCTGTTCCATATGCACAAAACAAAAAGCACCAGGAACACTAGATCTAGGGATCTGAACTCCACTTATGACGTAAACAAAATGTGCTGGATAGACAGATATATATCCCAAAGGATCCCTGCACTGTGGAATAGGCTCTCCATTCATGAAAACAGAGTTCATCCCTATCCCTATTCAAACAAAACCTTGACAATTGGATGGAAAATCATAAATTTATCCCTGGTCTGGCTACCATGTCCCTTATATACAGAGGCCATCAATAAGGAAAGTATTATCCTAACTAACACCCCCCTACAAATCCTGATGTAACCTCCCTACTAACATGTCCCTCCCAATATAGATGCCCATGATGCATGGGATCCAAATGGTTTGGGGTGTGCAGCTAGGCATGTAAGGGCCCTAGTGGTCATTAGCCTAGTAACAGCTTATGAACCAATGTAAGTTTATGCCAGTCCATATTTTTGATGGAACTTAATAGATATTCATAATCAGTTATGCAATAATTATATACCTTGACTGGCCTATTGTTATGTGCTTTTAACTTAATTTGAAACATCAAAAAATAATTATCAGAAATTCCAAGTGGGGTACCTTCTCCCTAATTAAGAATTAAGTTATCTATAACAACAATATCCACAATATTCATATAGGTCATACCTCTTAACTATACAGATTTTCACAGAATGTCCAGATTTTTGCCTCATACTTTTGGTCCATTGTTTCATAAAATTGTGTTCCTCTGGCATATCATTGGCAAATCATTAAAGATTGAAATCAGGAAATAATGACAGACATTTGAGTTTCAGACTTCATACCCTTCAGAAAATTCATGATAATGCAACATCTGCTGTTCTACTAACATTTTAAGTTGGTAAGGCAGTATTTAAAAATTGTACCTATTTTTGGTCCTTTGTCCCCCCATTATGTATGGCTTTGTCCAGATTTCTCACTCTAAGAGGTTGAGAGGTATGTCTGCAGTATTTTCATACAGCAGCTGTGTCATACTATATAATAACATAATATCTATAAATTCTTTTTCATGACATGCTTTAGTTGTCAGAGTAGCCATATTAAATATCAGGATAATTAAAATATCACATTAGAACAACGATTTTTATGTCCTGAGTTTTATTTAGCTTCTGTATTAATCCTTGGTCATGATCTTATATTCCACTGAGTCTGAGTCAAAAGTCATGTTGTGTACTTTCACTAAATTTGCTATGTACATATGCTTTATTCCACTATTATTGGCAAGTCATGTTTCATGATGTGTACATGAATGTATTTGTCTGTTTTAATTCATACTCTAGTTTCATCCCCCCCACCTCAGGCTGAAACTGAAATAGGTCATTTGTAATCAATGCTGCACCCTGGTTAACAAATGTAAAATAAATAAATAATTGCAATTAAAGTAAGTTAGAGAGGCATGGACTAACAAAGTCACACTATGGGTAAAACTGGAAAAAAACTAAGGAGAATGCCTGTGAGAATGTAAGGATGTTGATGGCAGAATTATACATATAGCAAGAGAAGCTGAATGTCAGAAAGATATGCAGGCACTGAATAAAGAGGGGAGAGAAAATGTGAACAGTTATCTGAAAATGTGAACAGTACAGTGGACAGACTGTATACATATAAGAGGGAAATGTGGGCATGCTGGTACAGGAAACTAGCTGGTAACCATGCAAATGGACGTTTAATACAAACACTAGCAGTATACAAGAGCTGTACTGAAAAGGAGAAAGGTGGTGCAAATGACGTTAGAAGCAAAAGTGTATTTGAAAACAAAGATGAAACAAGGAAGGATATAAGTAGAACATAAGAACGCTGGATAAGACCACTCTTTAGATGCGAATATGCATGCCGAACACCATAAATGTACCATGATGGCATAGCAAAACAGGGTATTACAATGGTACTGATCCACAGAACACATTACATGCAGTGTGTCACAACATTATTGTGAGTCAAACCACACAGATGCAGATATTATTTTATTTATTTTTATTTTAACATTTGTTTACCAGGAAAGCCTGACTGGGACAGAGTCCATTTTCAGCGGAGGCCCAGAGAGAAAAGCTCCACAGACATGTATTTGGAATAGGGGAGGAAACCAAATCACCAGAAATAAACCCACACGAATGCAGGGAGGACATGTAGACTCCACACAGAAGGCACCCCAGCTGAGAATCAAACCAAAAACCTCTTGCTGTGAACACTAACAGTTACACCACTGCACCACCCAATTACAGGCATGCATGGCACACCTACAAAGCTCTGACATGAGTGTTCAAAATATTGGATATGAGAGATATCCAATGATTTTACTCCCAGAATGTCATTGTGCCTCCCCCACCCCCATTCTGCAGCTACTTCCTGCCACTCTGAAGAATATAAGAACCAAAGAGATGTCTCAAATCACTTGCCATGATGCATACCTATATTCATAAGATGTGTAAGTCCACTATAGTAATAATTCTATTGCCTCCGCACAAATAGCAAATGCCGTCCATATATACAGTGGTTGTCTTACATATATACAAAGTCATGTCACAACACCCATGACCTGTGCATTCCACATGCATTCCACCTGTGAAGGCTGATGGTACATGCAAGCATGCACATGTGTATCGATTCCAAAAAAGTGTCATAAGCTCTGCAGTATAGAGGTTTTGGTTTCAAATAATCCAGATTTATGTAGTCATCATGGCACTGATTGGGGTGGATAGTTGTGAAAAGCTGATGCTGGTTCACCAGTCCTAGGGGAGGGTAGGGCTTTCAAATTCCCACAGCAGGAACATTATCATTGGGAAATCCCAGAAGGAAGTTCATGCATCCTAGATATAAACAGCGTGTGAGGCAAGGTGGAGTTCACGTTTTTTAGCTGGGCATCATGGGAGTACAGAAATATGCATCCACACTGGCTAAGCAGCATACCTGACATTGCATCATGCTGCCTGGCCATTGGCATATGTTAACATCTTTTGCAAAATTCCTATTCTCCACTGCATGACAGTCATGATCCTAGCTTTCTCCACCCTCTCACAGTGTGCTAAGATGCCAGAGATTGAAAAAATGAACAGGCCTGTAGGGGATGTAGGCGTGATATCATGGGGGGGTGGGTGGCAAAAAATATTAAAATCAACGGGCAGTCATTCACTTCTGACAGTATTCTTGTCTACTGAGGCCTTGCACATAGATTCTCATTGATTTCCTCTAGATCTCCAAGACATTCATGCAGTAGTAAAGATATATGTGCAGCATATGTTAGTACTGTAAATATCTAAAGGAGCAGAGCAGTAGTAATGCATACTTACTCTCTGGGGGCTTTGGATGGCAGTCCTCTTTCTGTATTTCCAGTTGTTGTGGCTACCTGCTGGAAAGGTCTAACCAGTTGTGTAAACATCTGTGTCACAATGGAGGATACTGGGGTATTATGACCAAAGCCAGATTTCACAGTCCATCATCAAGTTTACAAATAGCTGTTTCTTATCATGGGACATATGACACAAGAGCAGTCTGACCCACACCCAAGTACTGAGGCAGGGGAATACATTTTTCAGTTCTGATATTACTGCTTTGGATTCAAGTCTTCCAACCTGATGGTAGTCTTGTGGTGGGCTAACCATCTCTTTTCCCCAGGTGAATGATCTAAATCTGGCCATTCATTCTCACCTCAATCCTACCTCTCCCTACTCCTATCTTGCTTTGCTAGTCAGACCATAATTACCTGGACTGTGGCCAGGACTGAATCCATCTTTCCACAGAACCAGTTTAAAATCCTGCCAGAAGACATCCGTGGATTTTTATGTGGAATGAATCAGTAGACAACTGGTGGTTAGAATGACAATTTCTGGAGTCGATGGAAAAAGGAAGCGGTATATTCATTTTTTACATCACAACACATTTGATTCCCTGTGAGTGAAATTTCTTTCTTTGGTGATGAAAGCAAAAAGGTTGGAGGAAAAGACACAGGGAATGGTTAAGTAAATTTTTAGCACATCAAGCATAGAGGTATTAATAAATAGATGGGTATCTGTAGAAATGAGAGTAGAAGGAGAGATATTTATGAATTCCCTTTATTACCAGAGTTATTTCTAACACTGCCTGGAGCCCAGGTAAGAAAGGTACGCAGGATAGTAGAGGGAATGACCCAAGGGGTGGGAGGTGGGGGTTTGACTAGATTAATTTTTCCCTGATTGTGTACATAAAAAAGAGGATTTGCAATTTGGAAGGGGTCACTAAGCCATTTCTGAAGATGTATGACAAAAATGGACTGCAATATTGACAAAGAATGAAGTATGTAATTTATAAATATGTTCAAATAATTATAGAAATGTTGGAGTAGAAGATAAGAAAAAAAGTTGAATCTCTGCAGATAAAGATATACAGCACTTCACAAAGCTATATAAGCAACTGTAGGAAGTTACCTAAGCTGTAATAGGGTTTTAATAGATATAACAAAGCATGATACAGAATAATGATGGTGTTAAACATGATGGGTCTTTTGTAGATGGGTTCACTACATTTCTTCAACACATCCAAGTTAGCATCACAATAGCTCATCTACAAGGTATCATAAATGTCAGGCTAAGTACATATATTCTTGCACTGCATGTAATCATGATTATCATATTGTGAGCAAATCTGACACAAAGAGCATTTTAGAAGGGTCAGGCCTCCAACACCCCAACTTATAAAAAGCATTTTTAAAAGGGTCAAGTACACAACACCCTTACTGAGGAGACTTTGACCCACAAAGCCTTACTTTATTATTCTCGCTCCTCAGTAGTTGCATCTCAGAGAATGTGTTATCAATTACAGGCAGTGTAACACCTGTCTCACTTTTTCTTCAAGGTGCAGCAACCTCAGAATCCTTCAAATCACTACACTACAGGTACTCCAGTGTGAAACAACAAGCAACATAACATGGCAAACTGCCACCTTGGACTTTTATGCTCATGTAACTGTAACGTGACCTCAGGTGATCCAGTTAAGAGGCTGCTTGCATTTGAGGATAATATTTATGCTCAGGTACTTACAAGTGTTAGGAAGCTAAATATAGCTGCAGAAAACTACATGACAAATACATGTGAAAGGAAATGGCAAATGATAGCAAAAGAAAAAAAGGTTGAGAAGAGTGGGAGCAAACGATGGGAAGGGTTTGGGAGATATGAAGATAAAACTGATCAGTTCTACAAGGCTACAGTTCCAGAGAGGTAAAACAATGAGTGAGAAGGTCACTGAAAAAACAATCAGTAAAAACAAAATGAAAACTCCAGCAAAGCTAAAACTTCCACTGAGTGATCTACCAAACCTCTTTTATCAGAGGCACATGGGATATATGCAAATGATCCTTATGAACATCAGGTGTTTCAGCTAATTGGTGAGTCTGAATGCCCATGACTTGTTTCATCAAGGTAAAAAAAGGAAGGTGTGCACTATTAGTGAAGGATAAAAGAAGGAGAATGAATACGAAAAAGGTGTAAGTAAAGGATTTGCATACAAAAAGAAAGGGGTGCCTCTCTAGGTTAGAGACAATGTGATATGGTGACCAGGAAAGTAGTACTTTCATAGAACTTGATAAAAGGAGAGCATTTGAGATAATGACAAAAATCACAAGGTAAAAGCATAAAAAGAAGTACTTGGAAAGAAAATTGAAAAGGAATTAAAATTATGGAAAATCAAGAGAAAAACGACATACAGGTATACAGGTTAAATGATTACAGTAGCTTTGCTAGCCTGCACTTCAGCTTCTTAAAGTTATGAGTGCAGTTCAGGACAATGGATTCAGAGCAGGAGTGCAAATGAAGCCAGTATGAATGCCATTTCAGTTTTAAAAATTCAAATAGCATTCACACTTAACTTTAAAATGTGCATTTTTCTGAGGAGGCACAGACAATGACCCCCCCCCCCATGCATATTCTTAATATTAACTGTGGAGTTGCTGCACACTTTAGGAAGGACAGTCTCCTTAATTCATTGCAATCTCATTCAATGGTGCCATTTGTGGCAAAGTGATCATTTTTACTTTTGATCTTGAATGAATTTTTATAAGAAAATAAGAGGACTGTAGAAAGAGAGAAAGGAGAGGAAAGGTTAAACAGAAACAGGGGCTAGTGATATAAGAGGAAAAGTATAACACAGAGAGACATCTTTAAACATAAAATAAGTAAAGAGGTAGTTGAAATTAAGAGAAAATGGGAGATATTGGAATATGTGATTTGGGCAAAGGGAGGATGGATGGAAGGAAGAACAGGAAATGTGTAAATGATGGGGAGAGCAGTTTTATCAGGATCATCAAGGATTATTACATAGGTTATTTATTACACCTGGTAAGTTTAAAAAGTGTGAATAGGGTAGGAAAATGATTGCTGGAGGCGTGCTCTGAAAGGAGCATGGGCTGATATTTGTTATGAATAAGGTAATATTTTTCATTTATTTAACTGGTAGGAGAAAAGGTAAGAGAGATGTAGAAAGGAAAAGATGGCCACAATAAAGTTGACAAGACAAATTTAAAGAAGCAGAGCTTAAAACTGGAAAGAATATGAGGAAGAAAGGAAGGATCAAGAGAAGATGAAATCTATAAGTTAGCGAGCTTCATTGTCATAGAGGGATAAAGCTCTGACTATGACCTAGATGACCCAGTTTTGATTATTTGCTCCGGTACATGCTCACACTGAAATGGGGTGGAGAGCAGTGATGTATATATGACATGTTGCCGCTCCTCAACAGAAGTGTATGGAAACATATGTCTAGGGTAGACTTTCCCATGGTTCAATTCCAAGTGGAGGCCAGAAAACTTATGAGAGCACTAGTATCAAGGGTGCAGGGCTTGCCATAGGGTTTGTGTCATTCATGGAAGTGAATTACATGCATTTACTGATGCCCACTGCATATGGAACCCTGGATTTGTTAGGCATTTTCTATGGGTTGAGGATCATATAAGGAAAAAACAAAAATGGTTGCCTAAAAGACCGCCCATTTATATCTGCTTTCGCCAGTGAAGGGGAATGAATAGGCCAATTGACTGAGGGGATGGTGCTGATGGTCAGTAGGCACTAGGGAAAATGTGAAAAAAAAAAACATATACAAGTTAATAGACCTGTTCAGAAAGCATGTAATGATAGTAAAAGGAAATGTAAGGGACATTTTTGATTACTGTTTGAAAGGGAAATATAAAATTATGAAGGACTAAATATACAGTAATATGGAAAAAAATGAGGGATGTAAAAAGTGAAGAAACTACAAAGGCAGAAAGCAAGTTAGGTTGAAGCACACAGAGGGAATAAAATTTATCAGATGATGTGCACTATCACAGACAGAATAATATATATACTTACTATCAAGTGCATAATAAAGTGGTAAGCGGAGATATTATTATTAAGAAAGAAGAAGTGTCGCAAGAAGAGACTGATTGTGTATCACGACTGCTGGAGTTTGGTTATGAGGTGCCCTGAGAGGGACTACATGTGTACCATGACTGCTGGGATATGAGGTTCTCCAACAAAGGCTGCATGTATATTAATGACTGTTCTGGTCTGGTTATGAGGTACTCCAGCAAGGACTGCATGTATATCAATGGCTGCTGGGGTCTGGTTATGAGGTACTCCAGCAAGGACTGCATGTATATCAATGACTGCTGAGGTTTGATTATGAGGTGCCCCGGGAAGAAATGCATAAGTGTCATGACCGTTGGGATTTATTTATGAGAAGGAAGGTATGTGTAGCCATTGCTGCTGGGATTTTATGAGATGCTCCGAGATGAACTTCATGAGTACACAGGTACATAGGTAATTACTAGGCTTGCAGTCCAGGGGACCACTGAGGAGCCTACCCCAAATTTCCAGTTGTCCCAAACCACTTTCTGGTAAGAGACTTGCTTAAGGTAATACAGTAAGCAAATGAGGGCTGAGGGATTCAAACCCTACCATGACTGCTGGGGTTTGCTTATGAGGTGCCCCAGGAGGTGCTGCATGTGCAAGGTGACTGCTGGGGTTTGCTTATGCGGTGCCCCAAGAGGTGCTGCATATGTAAGGTGACTGCTGGGGTTTGCTTATGAGGTGTTCCAAGCAGGACTGCATGTGTGTCATGACTGCTGGGATTTGTTTATGAGGTACACTGAGAAGCTCTGCACATGTATTATAACTGCTGAGGTTTAGTTATGAGGTGCCCAGACAGAGATTGAATGCATATCATTACTGTAGGAATTTGTTATGGGGTACCCTGAGAACAACTGCATATGTATTGTGATTGCTCAAGTTCAGTAATGAGGTGCTCTGAGAAGGACTTTATATGTACATACCATAACTGCTGAGGTTGGTAATAAGGTGCCCTGAGAAGGCCTGCATGTGTGTCATCATTGCTGATTATTGGTAATGAGGGCTCCTAAACAGGGACTGCATGTATATTGTGACAGCTGAGGCTTAGTTATGAGATGCACAGCTGAAGTTGGCTTTATAGGTAAAGCCCATGTGAACACATTCGATCTTAACCAACACCTAAACCATGTAGTAATACATGGGGTATACTGGGGGGAGCTTCTGCATAATGGTTAAGGGTTTCACCTCATAGACACAAAGTTTGATTCTGACCTTGGGCTATTGGCTAAGCTTAAAATAACCCTGCAGTGCAGTTCACCTAGTATTTACCTATGAACCTATAAATACAATTTTTTCCATTAGGTTTTCATCATTTTCTGTACATGTGGTAACAGTGAGTTCTCTCTGCAACCCAAAGAGGAACATGCACAATGTCAAGTATTAGTTTCTTTTGAGGAGTCATATAATAAGGCCAAAGAATGTTAGGTTTAAATATTTTATAAGAGATTCAAGAAATACATTTAAAGAAGCTGATTAGGGATGAAAGGGACATATCTAGAGTTTCCCCAACATACTATGAGGTACATATTCCTTTTGGTTCAAAACATGAATGTAGACTGACTGCAAGGCCTGAAATCTCATAATTGGAGAGAATACAGCAGGTTTTTTTTTTGTTACATTGATAGATTTTCTCCTGTTTTAATAGGCTTTTTCTCTTGGACCTTCCTCATCATAAAGACACATCTCAGTTGCCCTATTGCCCCATTCATTACCTTTTTTCCCGCCTAAACCTGAGCTTTCCACATCACCTTGTATGAGAGATTTTTGCCTTCCAGAAGGCAATACCTTTTTATAAACACATTATAACTTTTTATAATCACATTAAGATGTTAAATATGAACCCAAAGGTCTTCTTGCTAGGTGACTTTAAATACCCAAGCATTGACTGGCTCACTTAATCTATAAACATAGATATGCATCAGGTTTTTCAGGCTTTGCTGACACTAATGCATTTGGGTAAATTGTAAGTTACACCGTAGAGGCTATAACATCCTTGACCTAATCCTAACAAACCTGGGCATCAAGTGTACTCCCCCCCAACTTGCATCTCCTCATCCCAGGTTTAATCTGACTACAAATCAGTCATCTTCTCTGTCTGGCCCCCTGACAGGGTACTACTCTACCCCAAATTAGACCATTTTGATTGAATTTATCCAGGGCAAACCTTCTTCAGCTTGAGCCAATGTATAGAAAGATAAAGTCCTGTTGACAGATAATGCTTTCCAGGTGCATTTAGTAGCTCAGGCATCTGAAGTGTAGGTGGGAGAAGATGGGCATGTCTATCCTGGGGGGGGGGGGGGGGTAGGGTCACATAGACAGGACACATTAGTGTGGCGGATTTCTCTAGTGAAGACTAGGAAAACCATTGAGAAGGCATTACTGAGGGTGTATGGGCATTCTGCTGAAATCAGCCCTTTTACAGAAGTGAGGATCAGCAGTGATGCCTATTGCATGTGCTACCCCATGGGATGTATCGGGCTCACTCAGGGTGGCAGCAAGTAGTAAAACACTCCATGGCAGGCGACAGTGGGATGCAACTCTAGGGTTCTTGATCTCCCCACTGGCTCCAGGCCTGAGGTAGGTTGAGTCTGGGAGAGGTTAAGTCAGGTCCAGTAGACCCAGTGAATGAGGACAGGAATTGAAAGCAGCAGATGGTCAGCTGTGGGGAGCCAAAAAATGGGTGCAAAAAATATTTATCTTGCAGAAAACCTAATTCCCAACAATCTCCTACAAATGGAACCCATCTCAGAGGGTTGCAATCATATCAGGCTTTTCCCAGCACTTAAACACCTGCACAGAAAGTCAGTACCAGTCTGCCCTAAATATAATAGTAGATTCAGTAATAACCATATCTGATGGAACTCTTTATTAATAAACTTCTAACCAAAGAAAGAAAAAGGTGAAAAATTGTAATAAATTTCCATCCCCAGTCCCAAGTCCACTCTGAAACATGTCAGCAAGGAAGTTAAGAGCATTGTTAAGGAGAATGTATAGCAGAGTAAACTACAAATCTTTCTTCAGTTATATGAGAAAATTACGGAATAAAGTCCAAAGTACTGAATTCATCCCTCATAATATCACACAGTCTAATCCCAATGGTACTGTAATTTCGCTGTTTGGTTTGGGAACTGTACAGTAACTGAAAGGAAGAAGCTACAGAAAGTGGAGAGAGTTACTGAGAAAATCATGGAAACCAGTCTACCATCAATCCAAGAGCTAGTCACAGCAAGGAGCCTTAAAAGAGCCCTGAAAATTCTTAATGACTCCTCGCACCCTGCACATGTCCGGTTTACTCAACTGTCATCTGGCAGGAGGTACCACAGTATTCTCTGTAGGACCTCCAGATTCATTAACAGTTTCTTCCCAACTGTGATGACACTTGTTAACTCAGACACCAGCCCTAGTGACTCCACCAAAGATTAACTCAATAACAGCGTTTTGTTTGGAACGTGCAATATATATTTATTTACTTAGTTATATATTCGCATTCAAGTGCAATTGCCTGTTTCTTGCTTTATGTAATAACACATAAAGAGTGACAATTTTAGTTCATGTGCAATAACCAACCTTACCTGTCATGCTGCTACTGTTCAGTATTTGTATGATTACATGGGGGGGTAGCTTTTTTATTACATTCTTGTGGCGTAGTCCTTTGTCTCTTTACTTGATATGTCTTAATGTAGTATTTGGTGTATCCAATGCTTCTTTTGTACTCTCATGGTGAGCTGATACTCATGATTTCATTTAGACCTACACATGTGTAGTCCTACATGACAATAAAGTTTATTTTGAATCTTTGAATTTGAATCTTTTTAAACTTCATGCTACTTTTATCCATTTACCCACTTTGTTGCCCCCACTATACCTGAAAACTTAGTTTCCCCTGAAATCATCTTAAAACAATTCTTAGAATCCCTATGAGAGGTTAAAAAAATAATACTTCAGAGGTAAGAGGCAACATCCCAGGCTGCATTCTCATGTATATAAAAGTGTCCCATACCTCTCAACTGTCCAGATTTTTGCATCATATTTTTGGTCTATTCCTCATAAAATTTGTGGTATTATGAAAAATCAATGAGGATTGAACTGACTAAATAATGACAAACGTTTTTCTTTCAGGCTTCATATCCTTCAGAAAATGCATGTTAACATGAAAACTTTTATTTTAGTAACATTCTATGTTTAAAAAATCAATATTTAAATTCTGTCCCTGTTTTGGAGTCTTTGCTCCCCATTATTTTTGGCTTTGTCCAGATTTCCTGTGCTAAGAGGTTGAGAGATATGAAGCCCTCCCATTAAACTATTCAAATTCCATCTATCCACAGAGTTTTTGTCTCATGCTAAGAGAACAGGTACTGTGACTTCCCTGCACATGGGTGGTCTCTATACAGATCTAGATAATTATTGGCCCATCAGCCTCACCAGCCTTACGTGCAAAGCCATGGAACATATTATACCAGGACTCATTAATGCAGACATAGGCAACTTAGGTGATAGCAGGACTCATTAATGCAGACATGGGCAACTTAGGTGATTTAGATCCTGGTCAGTTTCGTTTTGTGAAGGGCAGATCCAGTTCCTTCAACCCAGTA
>NC_056747.1:406078812-406131312 GCF_019279795.1 Protopterus annectens | reverse complement strand
TCTTTGAGATGCTTCAGTTTGCTGTTATATGTAGAACGAAATATTTAGCTAATTGGTTCATTCTGCAGCATATTGTGCTTTCTTTTATCTTTAAAAATATAATCCTATTAATATATTTAAGAATTATTAAACAATGTCTATACTAGATAGGAGTGATGTAATAATTTTATCATCAAACCCAGGAGATGAAGCATTTAAGATAGTAAACTGAATGATGGGTCTTGACACTAGATATGTTTCTGCCAGTGTGTGCCATTAGAAAATTATTAGATGGCTTTAATAACTGTTCATTTTCTTCCTGTTTCTAACAATGTTATGTGTTTACTTGTTGGTCTGATCTTGTGAAAAGTACCCTGTTGAAACAGGCATGCATTGCGATTATTGCTCTTGTGCTCTTTGGACATATTCTACACGGATCAGGGCGTAAATGTTGACAGCAGACAAGTCAATCATCAACCCATTAAAAAACAGAGAACCCAGTCATTAACTAGTCTGCATGCAGAAATGCATACCTACACACACCATGCACCAATCAACCACAGTAATACACACAGCTGCAGAAAAAACAGGGAACTTGTTCCTGTGAGGGAAAAAACACAGGAGCTTCTCAAAGACAGCAGCAATCAGTGGCATCTCTTCCGCAACAGATATGAAATTAGGCCTTCTTACGGAAGAGGGCCCACATGACATGCAAGTCATACTATTCCGAAAACTCCAACTGTCACTTTTGATTAGAAAGAATGGGCCAATAAGGCTTTCATTCTAACCTGAGAATGAAAGGGTCATAGGGATACAGCTCTCATCTTTACCTGAGAATGAACAGACCTGTAGGGCTGCCACTCTGGCTGAGAAGTGGATGGATCTGGCTTTTGCCTTCATTAGGACTGAATAGACTGACTGGGGGCTATGAAGGCAGCCTGTCAGGCAGATCATGCAGGAAAAAAGGTATGCTGAAAGTTTTCTTCAGTTTCTAGGAAAACCTGTCCTTTAAGTGGGAACCATTACTAATGTATATGTCCAATACATATAAATCATAAAAGACAAACTAGAAAGATTCCAATAAACCAGCCAGCTTAGACATGTGGAATAGTCGCACCTTCTCTTTGAAGCTGCAGCTTTAGGTATGTCATACCAGAATTATACTGTCAACAGAGAGGAGAACATAAGAGTCAAAAATGAAAACACAGTAAAGCTTGTTTTCATATGGAAAAAGCCAGTTTATCATTACTTCCCTTGGTGTTATTAAAAATCCTTACATTATTTTGTGTAAACACATTTGTAGTTTATCCTTAAATTAGGCACAAAAGGAAAAGACTGAATTTATTTAATCATACAAAGTGTATATGTATTATTTATTTATTCTTCTTAAACCTGATACTATCCTATTTCCAAAGGAGTAAAAGGTACTGCGGTTAATTTAATTTTAGTTGAATTTGTTAGTGTTTTGAACAACATACAACCATTGGTAATTATAGTAATGGCAACTCCTGTACTCTTTCACATTCATAAGGTTACTATTGTATCTGCAATTCTGGTGATGCTTTATAAAGACTGAAAAAGTGATTACAGTGTATAGCCGTTAACACCTATTGCTCTGACTCTCTGAAAATCTTTGTATTGTGACTGATGTCCTATCACTCACAGTGACACTGGTGAAAGTAGGCAGGAGCAGATTATACAACCCAGTAAACATTCCCTCATTTATTCTTCTTGGATTACCCCCCCCCCAATCCATTTTAGGGTCAACAAGGAGGTAGAGCTTATTCCAGCACTCATTCGGATCAAGGCAAAGGAGTTAATCTTGATTGGGATGTCAGCCTATTACAAAAAGCACATACAGTCATTCTCACAGGACATATACACTTACGTACAATTTGGAAGAATTTTTCTGGAATGTACAAGGATACTGTGGCATCCAGCAAAAATCAACATGAATGCAGACAGGATGAGCAAAATCTGCATAGAAGGCACACTAGTCAAGAATGAAACAAGAACCATTACACACACACACACACACACACACACACACACACACACACACACACACACACAAAGACACACACTCCATACTTCCAGTCACTGTGCTCAAACACAATATTACTGATATATATTCACCACATTCTTTGAACTACATAGTCCAACACACAAATTTGCATAACACCATGGTGTCTTACTTGCAATGCCATCAATTAAAAGGCATCCATACAGTTAAGCAGTCACTCATAAAACATTTGGTACACCAGTACTACAAACTTTCAACCACACACCACTAAACATATCTGCACACTCGCATCCAAAAATAGCCACGATACAAACTCACTGCCACACACATACAAATATATCACTATAGTAGACCATGGATCTCGATATGTAGTAAGAAACACTTGTTATATAAGAAAGAAGCCAGAGCTAGCATGCATGCACACTCTTGGTAACTGGCTGGAACAATAAAAAATATATACATACCACCAAGAAGAAAACGACTGTAGTGGACTCTATTCTTCTTCTTCTTCTTCTCCTTCTTCTCCTAACTTATTCTTCTACTTCTTTCTTCACTTTTCTTCTTCAGCACAGCAAAATAAATATAGGCCGCCCAAAAAATAAAATATAAAAAATACTGGTAAATCCTTATCCTTCCCTGATTGACTCACGAATCAGATTAAGTCCACAATGGAAAACTGCTTGATTCTTGCTCTTTTCCCAGCACATAAAGCCCGGGAAGAAAGCGACAACCAATCAGCAGCATTTAGCCCAAGCACGTCATGTATGTGCCTGCAGACGTCGCAGTCCAAACCCCTTCCAATTCTATGCGGTTTGGAACCGCATAGACTGCTGGGCATCACACCGATGCCTTCATTATCTCATCAGGCTGCAACAAAAAACAAACAAAAAAAGTATTTATTTAAAACTGCCGCAACCCGAGGCGGTTAAAGTGCACATGCGCGTACTTGCCGAGGCAGGAAGGAATCGCGGAGACAGAGAGAGTAAACAAAAAAAAAATAATACTGAGTGTGTCACACTACGAAAAAGGTACTTTTTCTTTTTTTTTTGCTGAGGGGGCTGCAGTCCGGAAGTCCGATGCCACGAGCTGCCCCTGCCTGTGACTCACTTCTTGAGCCATGAAAGATCCAGTTATTTTTTTCACAAACCCACTAACTAAATAATAATGAAAGTAACATGAGTATTGCCTGCAAAATACAAGGATAAAAAAGTTATTTTGACCTGCAGAGATTGAATAGTTTAAGTAAAGCTTGGATAGTGAGCACTTGGTATTCATTAGGAATGCAGCTTAGTGTTTTGTTCTACAAACACTGATACAAGGGGACTCAACCAACACCAACAAGTAAATAAGCCTCACTGGGGGGATAGGTTCCTAACTCAGCATGGGTCAAACAAAGTACTACTTTGTCTGTCTTTAAGGCTAGTGTTACACAAATTTATACCGGGGTTATCATGTACATACCTTCTCAACTGGGGGTGTGGGCATTATTAAGTGCTTGAAAAGAGTGTCAAGAATGTTAAACATGTCTACTTAGAGGTGCATATTGCTAAACATCTTATGGTCCCTGTAATCACTTGTCTGGTATTGTTATTATGTTCATTGTTATCCAGGCTAGATCAGGGGTGAGCATCGAACTCCAGACATCCATTATTACTGGAAGGCTTGGGTTTTTCATATGCAGCCTAACCCATGCCCTCATGACTGATGTGTTTTGTCTACTACCTTGTTTCACCAATGTGTGCAAATGCTTCTGCACATGTGCATGTACAACTGACTGCCCAGGTTTGATCCTGATCATGAAGTCATTGGGTCCAACTAATCTGGACATAAGGGAATAAATACCATTATAGCTCATCATAGTTCATGGATTATGACTGCATCATAGCAAGCAGTGTTCTTTGTTTTTGCTTTTTTTTTCTTCTTTGGTAAGAGTAATGAACAAGTTGTTAAAATACGAAAAAAGCCAGAAGTTAAACCATCTTGTAGAAGATGATATTTAGCTTTATTTTTTTTAATTGTACCGGTATGTACTTTGTTTTTCCCTTTTTTATTATTTTCATGGTGGGTGAAGATGGTAACAGGAAACTGCATTTCTAATGCTCAGTGAAGGGGTCCTCTTTCTGAGCAGTTGTACCATTATAATTATAATGGTGCAGTTTCTAAGTGATTGGTTTGCTACTGTTGATGCAGCAGCCATTATTGCACCATGTCATTCCCAGTATGTTTGTCCATAGTGGCAGGGTCATGCTACAAGCCTGTGTTTGTACTGTGCAACCCAGTTACTATGCCTTCATTTATGCTGCTTTTGAGCAGGCTATGCTTGGACAACATACATACAAGCAACTATATCCAAGAAAAGAGAAAAGCATATTTTTTAAATGTGTGACAAAGTTTGTCTATAGTGTTATGACACTTCTCCCCTTGTAGTGATCTGCCAGAGCCATTCCTGTTATTCCACTGCCCTTTTCTGTCCTCTGTGGGTCTTGTCTAGGTGCACATCCCTACACGGTTTCATTCAGTACTCTAACATAATAGTCTTAATTGTCATTCTGTTTATTCCTGTTACCATTCCTACCTCACATTTATACCCCACTACTTCTTTCCTGAGTTTGTTTTTATTTGTTAAAATGTTTTATTATATTTTATAGGACATAGCATTTATTTTTCATAAATACACTGTCATTCTTTTATGCATTCCTTTTCAGAGTACATAATCTGTGTATGCACATATCCTCGTGTGGCTATTTGGAGGTCTTTTATTTTTTAACCACTTTATTGTACAGCACAGATGCTGTGAAGGTTGTGAGTCACATCACTCCTCTAACACCATAGGTACTTTCATCAAACTATGTGAAAGTGTCATCAAGCGTTACTGGAATACAAACGGCTATTAAAAGCAGTGCACTTAAGAAGCAGACAGCTGCATTTCATCCCCTTTTACTGCTGCTTCACTGGGAACATGAACGGTCAGCTGATTACTAGTTTTACTTAGTACAGAAAAAATGGTAGATTTAAGAGCTGCAGAGGTTAAAAAGTGCTGCTATGAAGAGAAATCAAATGTGAAATAGGAAACATATCTATGTCATATTTAAAGTTCTTGCCGGTGAACGCTAATCCAACATAAAGAATCTCAGCAGACCATATTAATAATAGTAGAGAAGTCCAAGTGAGTGTGGGCATACTTCAAGGAACATAAATGTGACTCACTATCATCTCATGACCCTAAATAGAAAAAAACTAGCTGTTAGAGAATGTATGACCAGATAGTTTCATAGGTAGTTAATAGGCCTGCAGTCCAGGAGACAATTCAGATGCCTAGCTCTACATTCCAGGAGCATTGTGTCGTAAAGTAACTTGGTCAGTCTTACCATAGGCAAATGGAGACTGAGGGAATCAAACTCTGCACTACGGTAAGTAGTTCATTAATATCTCATAGCCTTAATCCTCCACATTAACTGTCAGGTAAGCACTGAGCCTGAAGGATTTGAACTTTGCACCTTTTGGATCAGAGTCCAGTACACAACCACTACACTAAACAGTGATAAAAATAACACAAATACTGTGTGCAAAATGCAAGATAATCAGTTTCCTCAGTATGTTGAAATGAGTGGTCTAGTGCTGCCAGTCTAATGTAACACTGCTTTGTGTACTATCGTGGTTTAACATTAATAACCTAAAATAAAATCTGTGTTTCCATTGATAAACTGGCACAAGAATTAAACTCGGATACCAGTACTTGAAAGACGGCCATCTGGAACTTGTCTCACACATTTTGGCACCCTATTTATTCTATGCATACACATTCTACCACATTGTCTTTAGTCAAAAATGTACAGTAAATGGAGAACACTGGAAGTCTCAGAAGGGACTGTCCAAGGTGGCCCAGACTGGCTCTGCATAAACACCTCCAAGGTGCCCCAGACTGTGTAACCACCTCCAAGGTGCCCCAGATTGACACTGCATTATAGTAACTGCCTATAAAATTAATATAAAATCACTTAATTTATAACAAATATTTGAAATTCCAGTATGCATTCATGCATATAAATTGCCAAGTTTCAAATCTTAAAAAAATATAAATTGCTTCTAAATTCCTGAGAGAGTATTCTATATTTTAAAGTGTTCATGTGACACCTTGACCCCATGCACAAAATGTGAAAAGGGAAGCTGATGCCAATAAGTTTCTGGATCTCGAAGGCTTAAACCAAAGACCTCCTGAGATATCATTAGCATTCTCAGGTTATTTATGGTATCGCCATCTCACCAAAGGAACTTCTTTTACAAATTTTAACCATATTCATGAGCCCTACTTTATATAGAATTTCATTTTTCCTATACTTCACTTCAACAATTAACATTTTAATTTGCACTGACTACTAAGAGGTTGTTAGATTATGTCTGAATCAAATCCAGAGAATTAATGAAGATAAGTTAAGTATTGATGTGGACTCAGGGCCACTATGGTAACAATCTTCCCCATACTTCTCAAACTCTTAGCACCAAAAATCTGGACAAAGCCAAAAATATGGGGGGAGAATGGCCCAAAAATAGGGACAAATGTTAGAATTTACTCTTAGAAAGTTGCTAGAATAAAATGTTTTGTGTTACCATGCATTTTCTGAAGGATATGAAGTCTGAAACTCAAATACCTGCCATCATTTAGTGAATTCATCCCTCACTAATTTGCATCAAAAGTCCAGAAAACCACTATTTTATGAGGAACAGACCAAAAAATATGAATCACAAATCTGGACATTCTGTGAAAATCTGGACAGTTGAGATTTCTTAAAGGTTCCGTGCTTCCTTTCAATTATCTTATTAATTTTGTTAGCATTGTTGGCAATTAACACAAATGTTGACATGTTTTGGTTACATTTATAACCCATAGCTTCTTTTTCTTGAGTTAATAAACTGAAATGATCTGAAGTTATTCTTATGAGTCCCTGATAGTAAAAATTAAATAACCTACCTAGACAAAAAAGTTTGGAAATTATACATTTGTTTAGAGAATCTACTTTCATCTACTATTAATGTCAGTAAAAGCCCTATTCCAAGTATAAACAATGGGATGAGACAGCCTTGTTAGATACCTTTGTTCTGACATATTCTGAGTGAAATTGTGTCATTAATACACAGAAAGAAATCTACCTGATTGAAAGCTACTGCTGCAAACTAAGTTTGTCATCCAGATATAGATATATACCATGACCCCATGTGTAAAAATGGAAAAAAAAGGAGTTGTGGGTAAATGGAGGGATATATATATATACATATGGATCCCCTTCTAAATCACACATCCCACAAAACTGAACTTCAGAATGCCAAGATGAACAGCCAGTTTTTTTCAGGGCAAGTAAACAGTTGCCCAGCATGTGGAAGTATGGCCTTTTCCCCCACTGTAGTTCAGTCCCAGAGTTGGTACATGTGGTTGGGGTGGGGGCTGCAGCCCCCACATTGGGGTATGTGGGGGCATAGCCCCCCACCTAGGTGGTTTTTACATAGTCCGGAGTGTTTATGTTACGTGTTGAGCAAGTGTTTACTTGCCCTGAGAAGAATAGTCCGTTTGGGATAGTAAGTATTTGTTATATTTGTTTCGGTATTCTGTGGTTCTTTGTTGTGGGTTTCATGATTTGAAAGTAGATCCATATATATATAAATATATATATATATATATATATATATATATATATATATATATATATACATGTGATACACACACACACACACACACACACACACACACACACACACACACACGTATCAACAACTAATAAACTACTATAACAATACTTTTATATTGATATAAACCTAAATATCTTTGATCCAAAAATCACTGTTTGTTGTATAGTGATGTTGTGATATGTGTTTTCCAAGCTACAGTCCAAATTGTCTTCACATATATCAGCTATGACATCCCTGCCAGTAAGAATTCATCAACCACAAATGTAATTCTGCAGTCAGAGCTGTGAAAAGAGGTTAGTATATACTTAGTTACTACTTCCATGTTGGCTTGTTCTTTTGGAGTCAGAACTATTTTAGCATGATTTGCATAATTTATTTGGCACCTTTTTGGAATCAAGCAATATTATATTAAATGCAAAATAGGTGGAGATATTTGTTCTTGAAGCACCTTATATAATTATCTCCACTGACTTTCTTATTCTTCCATTTTTATTGCCTCGTTCTACTTGTATTTTTATTAGTTAGAAATCTGGGCAGAACTGTCTGTTACAGTTCTCCATTGTCAAGGAGCTCCTGAATGTCCTCATGTTGATATTTATCCTGGTAAAACAGTTGTTTGTAGTATAAAGCAAACTGGTTCAGTATTACATCAATAGCTGTGTATGTTCAGCCTTTTACTTAAATGTTATACTAGCTGAAAGATTCTTTCTGTATTGTGATTTGTTCTTTATTTGAGTCATAAGCAATCTACTGCTTGTCTAATATAATACTCAGAGCAGTAAGTTACTTCATATATGAACTGTGTCTATGGATATTGAAATGCCTTCTTAAGCAGTGAATTAGTGAATGGTTCTGATGAAATGCTCATTGTCTAACCACCTCTAAAGTGTCCAAGACTGGCACTGCCTAACCACCTCAAGGTGTCCCAGACTGACAGTGTGTAATAACCCTCTGAGGTGTCCCAGACTAACAGTGCTTAACCGCCTCCAAGCTCTCCCAGACTGACACTGTGTAATCACATCCAAGGTGTCCCAGGCTGGCACTATGTAACCAACTCCAAAGTGTCACAGGCTGATACTGCATAACCACCTCCAAGGTGTTCAAGACTGACATTGAGTAACCTCCTGCAAGATGTCCCAGACTAACAGTGCTTAACCACCTCCAAGCTGTCCCACACTGACACTGTGTAACCACCTCCAAGGTGTCCCAGGCTGGCACTGTGTAACCACCTCCAAGGTGTCCCAGGCTGATACGGCGTAACCACCTCCAAGGTGTCCCAGGCTGATACTATGTAACCACCTCCAAGGTGACCCAGACTGACACTGTGTAACCACCTCCAAGGTGTTCAAGACTGACACTGTGTAAGAACCTTCCGAGGTGCCCCAGACTAACAGTGCTTAACTGCCTCCAAGCTGTCCCAGACTGACACTGTGTAATCACCTCCAAAGTGTCCCAGACTGACACTGTGTAGCCACCTCCAAGGTGTCCCAGGTTGAAACTGCTTAACCACCTCCAAGGTATCCCAAACTAACACTGTGTATCCACCTCCAAGGTGTTCCAGACAGAGTAACCACCTCTATCCCTGCCTGATGTAAAGCTGGAGGTGCTGACAGGCACTCATGAATCATCATCACTGGAACACAGACAACTGTAAATAAGCAACTCACTACAGAAAGAAATGTCTGCATACTTTCTTTTATTACATTTTATGTCTTAAGTTAGCTACAAGAAAAGCCATGAGCTAACTAATTTTATTCATTATAGTAGAAAAAAATCTAAAGCTTAATGTACTAGGCAGATAAAAAGCCCAATCAAATATGAAACAATCCATGAAATAAGTGAAGCATCTGAATTCTACCAAATCAGGTAACAGTTAACAAACTCTTTGCCAGGGAAAACATCAGAATAAGCCAGGCCATTCCTAGTACAACATGTAAGTGTGGGTCCAGTGCAGACAGTTTAGATGGGATTAGGTAAAGGTTTGATTGATGCAACATAAGAAAAATCAACACTTTCTCACAACTCATCTGGTGCTGACAGGCTGAATCAAAACTTTTCTGTGAGTTTCTGTTTGTCAGAAGCTAAATTAAAATATTTGCTTCCCCTGAGCACTTCATGGCAGAACTGAAATTCATTCATCAACTCTACAGACAGACAGGCATAACAATTCTGCAGTGTATATTCATTTTGCTTAAACATTCCTTTAGTGTTGAGTTAAAACAATGAGTGAGAAGGTCACTGAAAAGCCAATCAGTAAAAACAAAATGAAAACTCCAGTAAAACTACAACTTCCACTGAGTGACCTCCCAGACCTCTTGTACCAGAGGCACATGGGATATATGCAAATGATCCTTATGAGCATCGGGTGTTTCAGCTCATTGGTGATTCTGAATGCCTTAGGGACGAAACAAGTCATGGGCATTCAGAATCGCCAATGAGCTGAAACACCTGATGTTCATAAGGATCATTTGCATATATCCCATGTGCCTCTGATACAAAAGGTTTGGGAGGTCACTCAGTGGAAATTTCTAGCTTTGCTGGAGTTTTCATTTTGTTTTTAGCGTTGAGTTATGAAACAAAATACTCAACAAATTGGAGAGGACAAATGACAGAATTTTTACCTCGAATTGCAAATGCCACCACTAACTTTAATTTGGCAGTATTGTCAGAAATGCTAGTATTAAGACACACCCAGATCTAAATGAAAGGGTAGGCCTCTACACTTTTTCCATTTTTAGTTGCTTCTGCATATTAAACTGTTTGCCTGAAAGGCAGGGTGCTGGCTGGTATAACAAGAGTAAATATATTTTCTAGCTTAAGGATATAGGTAGAACTGCCATGCTGACTGACACTATTCTGTTTTCTTTTCTATTGATTTAGAAATACTGATCACCAAAGATACATCAGCATCCTGTTCTGTCAATATTTATAATATTTATCTAAATTATTTTGTTTACTTATTTGTCTTTCCATTCTTCATATTACTGTAAAACTGAAGGACTCAAGAAGGAGTGTTTACCTAAATCTTCCGCAAACAGACCTGCATGGAAATCCGGGTGTTCTTTTAGTACAAAGCATTTAATGCCCATATTTATTAGAAGATAATCATCAGTTTTATATAGCTAAATAGCATTACTTAGCCTCTTGTGGCAAGGGTTCTGCCACACAGACTGCTGATCTGCTTAAAGATGTCTAAGTTTCAATGTCTCCTTTAGGTATTTTATTTGTTATTTTAGCGGCTACTCAACTTTACCTAGAAATATATATGTGATTCGCAACTAGCCTAGCAACCCTTCTTTGTCTTCAGTTATATTGTGTGTTAAACATAACCTATTAAAGGAGAGCTTACTGAGTGCCAGTTGAAAACATAACCTATTAAAATAGAGCTTACTGAGTGCCAGTTGAAAACATAACCTATTAAAGGAGAGCTTACTGAGTGCCAGTTGAAAACATAACCTATTAAAGGAGAGCTTACTGAGTGCCAGTTGAAAACGTAACCTATTAAAGGAGAGCTTACTGAGTGCCAGTTGAGAAATATGACTATTTCTACTGGATCTTGTCCTGTTCATTGGTGCTGAAATAACATTATTTCCCACGGCTCCTCTTTTCCAGCTAATTCTGCTCTTTATTTATATCTTCCCTTTATTCTGTGTTTTCACCTTTCACTAGTTTCTATTAAAATGAATTTAAGGCTTTTTGTTATCTCTAGGCCTCATTCTCATGTTGGTTATCTGTTAGCAATACACTAATTCTACTACTGTTAATGTCAAGTCAAAGTAAACTTTATTGTTGATCAGATATAGACAGCAGTCCAAGCTGAACGAAATTACATTGCTTTGGACCCTGTGCAAGACATAACAATGAACATAGTTTGAGTGACATTAAGACTAATGCACATCCAGTAATAATTAAAATATTAACAACATTAAAATATTAACACTATATTATATCTATATATCTGTTGCTGCATTTTCCTATTTTACTTGCCATACTTTTGCTAAATGTTTACTCTTATATGTTGCTACATTTTCTGTAATTTAAGCTCACATCATGTCACTGTTATAGAACATGGCAGCTCTTTGCGACTGTGAGGTACCTACAGTCCAAACTTACAAATGTTTTTCAGTCTTCTGTAACAAATAGCTGACCTAGTTAAACCATGCACATCAGCATATTTTTCACAAACAGGCAGATCACATCTCACCACTGGTGACCAAATTAACTGTAGCAGGCAGTAAAATAGGCACCTCTTACCTACCTCCGATAATGGAGACTGTGGTCTATTGTATCCCTGCAAAGCTTGAATTCCAGACCACTGCTTTAGGTTCCCAATGTAGCAGATCTCCACTGTTGTCTACTTTTAACCAAATCACCAGGCTCTCATCCACTAACAAGACCATACACATTCACACTGCTCGCCTTCAGTTTGGACAAATACAATGTTGTCACTAATTAGTTATTTCACTTTCATAGTGCTCACACTGGTACAGGCACAAAAAATAGCTGCATAAATTCTCTGGAACCTCCATACGCTCAATTGGTAATGCATGTCTTGTCAAACATGTCACTGTTTCATCTGCTGCTACCTCTGATAAAAGTTGTAAGCTTTTGCATAGCTTTCTCTGACTTCCAAATAACTAAACACGTTCATTATTTCAGTGAAGATCTTCCTGCAATGGATGCTATTGCCAAGGCAACTATCTCAGTGATTAATTGTAATTAATCAGTAATCCGAAACAATGAGGTCTATTTTCCAGATTGTCAACAGATATTTCCCTAAGTAATTGGCAGCAGAATACAAGCTCAAAATTCTCCACAAAGAAATTTCAGAATAATAGTCTTTCAGTCCAAAATGTTAAAGACAGTAAAAGTTGATTTGGTTGACAAAATATAATTACGAACATGTGAAACTGTTATTATGAACAAGCAGTTTCAACATTTGAAAAATGTACTAGAATCAGAAAATAATCTGTTGCATAAGCTTTATTTAATACTGAACAAAAAACGTAAATGCATTTAGTATAATTTCATGGTGCAGACCAAGATGAATGTTTCATTTCTGAGCACAGTTTTCTCACGTTTAATTCCAGTCCTTTTCTAGACACTAAGTATTTTATACTCCAAACAGAATATTCCACTAACCACTCACTGAAATGCTTTTCTTGCAGTAAAAAAATTCACTCAAATGTTCAAACGGAAACTGTGCTAAAGACATACAAGACTTATGCATATATGCCACAGTAAGAACAAGACCAACGTTCTGACAACAGATACACTTTGTATCAGCGAGTGAATGTGTCAGATTACTGTTTACATAACACTGTTTCATGCCACGTGTAGGGACTGCTGGCCTACTACATCTTTTTGCAGAACAGTTACTTGCTTAATTCTCTTCTTTTGCCATTTGCACTAAAGAAAACAGAAAAAAAGCTGACTGAAATGCCTGAGAGGAAAGTTATCAGTCTAGCCAAGCATATTAATACATAAAGGGGGCAGTGGCATGCATATTTGTAGTCACTATAAGCTATTTGTAACTAAATGTACATCAAGAAGCAAGAACTGAGGCATATCCTGCCCTTCCTCTCTTACTATAACAGTAATATCTATGGCTGTAAGTCATTCAGCTTTGAAAAATAAAGTGTGACTGCAAAAGAAATGTACTGAATCTTTAACCTGACGTCAGACAATCCACACCCCTTATATACATGCATACATATATATGAGTATATTTAAAATATTAACAAATCAAAATGTAGACATTCAACAATATTGTCAACAAGATACCAACAGTTCATAAGACCAACACATCAAAATACTCAACTCAAAAATGCCTACCTTATCTTAATAGAAACAGACACATACTAAACATTTGCAAACAGTTCACATTAAAAAAAAAACAGTACCCTAAAAAGACAGGGTTTGACTGAACAGTGGTAGTGTTACAGAAACGGTTTTGTCTAACATAAGTGCAGAGTTAGGTTAGGGGCAGGGATAGGGTTAGGATTAGTACAAATTAGTAAGGTGTGAAGGGGGGGCATCACCTAACCCTGCATCTTACCTTAGAAAACATTTTTCAATAATGCTACCACTACATAAGATAGGCTCAGATACACAATGAAAAAAAAAGGTTGACCAATGAAAATACAACTGTGTGTAGGGGGTGTTATTTATGTGTGCACACAAATATGTTATCCTTATTCACAGTCAAGCCTGCTATTTACAGGATTGCAATTCCCTTAACTGGAAGAGCTGACAGCCATGTTCAGTTTTGGAATTGTTTCCTACAATAAACCCTTTTCTTGTTAAATATCTGTATTGTATTTGATACATACAAACATAGAGTGGAGTAATATTGTAAATGGAACTAATATGTTTTAGTAACTAACTGCTGAATCACTATTAAATGTGAAATAACTGGAAGGAAAAAATGAAGACAAAATAAGAACGCTGTTAATTACAAAACCTCTCCTTAGACTAAGCCTGTCTGAAAAAAAAACAGTACTTCCAAAACTGTACAGTGTAAGAAATGTGTCCAATAATATTTTGATTAAGCAAAGGAAAAAGGCATAAATGTGATTCCAGTTAGCCAGTATAAATATCTTGGTAGAGGCAGGCTTTATGGTATGTATATTTTTATTGCTGAGTAGTTAGCTTATTTACAGACATCAGTAAAATAGAATCTACAACAAATCAACCTGCATTTCTGTTAAATCTTTGATAAATGTACAGGTTTCTTTCTACCATTTACTTAATATTGGGCTGTTCTAACAATAACATAACTAGGATACTACCTGTCCACCAGATTAGCTAATATTCTAGGCTCCTTCTATGTAATGGTACAAATATATTCTGTAAATGTTATAATTGTATTGTGTGCCTTATTGCTTGCTGTTATTTCATCTCCTCTTCCAGCACTTATAAAATATTTCCTTACCCATGTCAGTCTATCAATTCTGACAAACTTTGGGGACACTAGAAAAGTTCCTCACAAAAAAATGTTCTTACAGTATTTTTTTTTTTACTACCCTGGAGTCCAAGAGTCCAAAAACACTTTAATGGATACTAGTTTTGATAATTTTATGTTTTCACAACAGTAAATTACTAAGCTGACCAAAATTAGAAATAACACACAAACCAAGTACAGCTCAATATACACTTTATTTAAACTTCATTCAGACTTCCAACAAATGATGCCCAGTCCATTGACATCTTAGCTGTTTGCTGTTAGGTAAATTGCCTGTTACAAAATCACGTTATAAAGATAACAGGAATCCAGTCTGACAAATGAAAAGTAGGTTATCATTTTACAAGAAGCATCTCAACATAATTTTGTAACAGTTTTAATGTGCTTAAGGTGCCCCTATGAAATTAATGCAAAACGACTTAATTCATAACAAATATTTAAAATGCAGGTATGCTTTCTTGCATCTTAATTTCCAAGTTTTAAATGTTAAATATACCTTGCTTCTAAACTCCTGCAAGGGTAATTCACATTATCACTATTTGGTATTGTAATTGTCGTCTGAATTATACATTTAAGTGCAGCAGCATCACCCAAAGGAACATTAAAATGATCTGCTAGCTCATTATTTAGCTTCTGTTGTCACTTACCTTAATATGCTTTTATATCAATATATCATAACATATTTTTGTCTAATCTGTGTACCATATGACTGGTAGAAGAACATATATAAAAAATATTTACACTAAACTCGATGCCGACACCTATAGTAATAAGGGCCTTATGTATTTTGCAATGTCCTCAGTCTTTCATTCCCTCCCTATGTATTAGTGAAGTCTCAGTCACGCTACATGATGATATATTTCCTAAACTCCTAGTCATTTAAAGGACATTTTGAAGTTAGGTGTTAAAATGTATCAGGTTCACTGGATAAACTATGTGAATTCTGCTTCACAATTTCAACTAGCATGCATACCTCTCAATCCCTGAGTGCATGAAATCTGGACAAAGCCAGAAATAATGGGGGGGACAGAGGCACCAAAATAGGGACAGATTTTAAATATTGCTCCTATAAACTTAGAAAGTTGTTAGAATAACAGGTTTTGCATTATTATATATGTTCTGCTGGATACAAAGTCTGAAACTCAAATGTCTGTCATTATTTATTATTATTTAATTATTTCAATCCTCAGTGATTTGGCAGAAAAACACAAATTTTATTAGGAACAGACAAAAATATTAGGCAAAAATCTGGACATTCTTTGAAAATCTGGACAGTTGAGAGGTATGCTAGTGTGGGGGTAAAAGGTGAATGAGCAAAAATTAAATAAACGTATTTATTTTTGTCTTTTCTTAGTGGTGTATTCTTAACAACCCTAAGTGAATCACTGAAGCCTAATGCTTTATTCACACAAGTCTGTTAGACCGACTGTAGTCTCTTGCCACTGGGGTCTATATTACATTATTGAACATTTACATGTTCGAACGTCATATGGTCGACACCATATGATTGAACATGTAAATGTTCGAACGTTTCAACGGAGATCTCCGTACGGTGTGGAAATGGAAGTTTTCCAATGTTTGCACTGTAGTGCAATCTCAGAGTTGGTATATCTAAAGAGCAGGGGTTGTGGGGGGTGCAGGGGGGCTTGTCCCTCTGCTTAACCTCTCAGGTAGGTTTTTTATTTATTTATTTTTTTGATTTTTGAATATTTAAGAGTTCAAACATATGATGTCGACCATATGGTGTTCGAACTTTTAACTGTTGGATAATCTAATATAGACCCTTGCCACTGACATGATTTTCATACCTGAAACTATTCTGGCAAAATCTTCTACGTCATTTGTTAGAATATGAGCCATCCTAAATAAAGCACACAGTGGACAGTAAATTAAATATAATGGATGGGCTGATTGTGTCTCTAAAAGGATACTTAAAGTTGACTTTGTCCGCAATTATCACCTTCTGTTATGTCCATACAATCCCTCCATCTCTGCATCTAATTAATGACCAGTGCTGATCTGAATCTCACAAACAAATCCAAATCCAACTTCATTGTGTAACAAAAAGGAAAGAAGCTCAATAAAATTTGCATGTTCATCCTTACACCTTGAATAGTTTGTAATAAATTAGGTGATCTAGAAGAAAGCCACATTTTGTATTTAGTATATTTATGAAAAATATTCTGTAATACATCTATTAAATCATATTATTTTTTTCAGAAAAAGATTCATATTGGAAATATTTACTGATATTTGCATTACAAATTAAGAGGTTCTCTGGTTCATCTTCTGGCTAGGGTGCCTTCCATGTGGAGTCTGCATGCCCTACTCTGTTTACATGAGTTTTCTCTGGTTCCTCCCACATTCCAAACACATGTAGTAGGTGGACTGGATACTCTGCATTGGTCATAGGTGTGATTGCATGTGTGCATGTGGTATGGAAGAATGACCGTGGCAGGGCTCTAGGTAATGGTCACTGTTCAAGTCATTGTTCTGATGTATTTTTAGTGAAACTGTGTCATTAATACATAGAAAGACATCTGCCTGATTAAAACTACTGCTGTAAACTAAGTTAGTCATATAGATATAGACTTATATATTCCCCAACCTCATGTATAAAAATGGGAAAATGGGGATGGATGTATAAATATATATATATATATATATATATATATATATATATATATATATATAAGTATTAGCAACTAATAAACTACTGTTATATTGATGTATACCTAAATATATTTAATCCAAAATTCATTTTTGTTGTGTAGTGATGTTGTGATATGTGATTTCCAGACTTAAGTCCAAATTGCCAACACAGATATCAGCTACGACACCCCTGCCAGTAAGAATTCATTAACCACAAATGTTGTAATTTTGTAGTCAGAGCTGTAGAATGAGATCAGTACACACTTAGTAACTACCTCCCTGTTGGCTTGTTCATTTGGAGTCAGAATTATTTTTACCTGATTTTGATCATTTATTTGCCACCTTTTTGGAATCAAGCAATATTATAGTAAATGCAAAATAGGTGGAGGTATTTGTTCTTGAAGTACCTTAAAAATATATTCTGCTGAAATATAATCATGTCCCCTTGGTTTGATTATTCTTAATTTTTATTGCTTTTCCCAACATGTATTTTTGTTATTTAGAAATCTGAGAAAATTACCTGTTGCAGTTCTCCATTGTCAAGGAGTTCCTGAATGTCCTCGTGTAGATATTTGTCCTGGTATTTTTTTATTGCTATTGTATTGGTATTATAATGACATTTGGGGTTGGGAGGGTGGCCTAATGGTTAAGGTGTTTGCCTTACAAGCACAAGGTGCAGGGTTTGAGTCTCACAAAGGAGAATTGGCTAGGCTTACAATGGCTCGCAAGGGCAGTTAGCTTAGTACTAACCTATGAACCTATGGTAAAACAGTTGTTTGTAGTATAAATCAAACTGGTTCGGTATTACATCAGTATCTATCTCAGTTCTGCCATTTACCTACATTTTATACTACTTTTAAAGTTATTTCTGTATTCAGATTTGTTCTTTATTCAAGTCATAAGCAATTTACTGCTTAAAAAACAAAGAACACACATTGGAGCCAGAATAAGTTGAGCGCTTTCGTCCCATTTATTACAGAACTTCTTCAGAACAATAAAATAATATACATCATTTCCTTTTATATAATCACTCTCCTGACATCATTTCCTAAATTACCTATCCTTAAAAGGACATACATACTTAACATTATAACCATTCATGAAAACTACTTTCTATCACTCTTTCCAATAATAATAAACAGTAAGACAATCCTAAAAAAAATACAAAAAATGCATTTGATATGAAACCATACATGTATCATAAAAAGCTTAACCAAACTAAGCAATATAAATTATTAGTCAAAAGTTAAAGATTAATGTAATTTAAATAACTTTTGAAAGATATCTTATCATTGATACCTGGTGCTGAATCAGCTCTTAGAAAAAATTGCCATTTGAGTTCTGTTTTTTCTAAAAAAAATTGTTAAAGGACCCTACAAATTTGTCTGTATTTACTTTTTCAACTACAAAAAAACTAAACTTTGTAAAGTTTTCACAATTTACTGAATGCTTTCCTAAAGCATTACTCATATCTTTGTTTCTTAATAGCCAAATTGTGCTCTCTAACAATATATTTTAACTTTCTAATGGTCTTACCTATATAAAAGTTTTCACAATTTGACCACACTGCAAGGTATACTAATCCTTCACTTTGACAATCATATCTTTCTTAAGTTGTTAAAGTGTGACTTACACATTTGAAATGATGGCTATGCACCCCCATCATGAATCTGCACTGACTACAATTTGTACAGGGAAATGTCCCCAAATGTGTAGTAACTCTATTTTGAGCTTCATTCTTAAATCCTCCTTCTAACATTTCCTTTAAATTTCTTGTCTTTTTGTTAATGAAATTTGGTTTAGTTCCAATAATTTTAGTCAGTTCTTCATTGCCCAAAATAATCTTCTAATATTCCTTAATCAACTCTCTAATATTCGGCCCATCTATACTCATGGGCACCGGGAACGCATATTTTAATCCCTCATTCTTATCTACACTTTGTTCGGTGTTCTTCTTCTGAAATCCTGCTATCAGAATAGGGGAAAACCTTTTGTCCCTATTACTTTTAACATAATATATAACTTCTTTAAGAATTTCACTAGAATATTGTTGTTCTTTTTTCAAATTTTCCCAGTTAGAGGTTGCCACAGCAGAACTCCGGTCTGCTAATGACTGGCAGTAGATTTTTATGGTGCCGAGGTGCCAGCCCGATGCCCAACTTTCAATGAAGGCACACCCATTTACGCATGTCTTTTGAAGGCCACTCGACTGCAGGGAGGACATGCAGACTCCACACAGAAGGCGCTCCAGCTGAGAATTGAATGGGAGAACCTCTTGCTATGAGGCAACAATGCTACTGCTGCACCACCGCGGCTTCCAAGAATTTCAGTAGAATACCCTTTATCAATAAACAATTCTTTAAGTACATCTAATTCTATTATAAATTGATGGTCATCACTGACCATTCTACTGAGTCTAATTACTTGCCCTTTGAATACATTAATTTTCATATATTTTGGATGGTAACTATCAAAATGCAAGTAATTATTGTTGAAAGTTTTCTTTCTGTATATGTTACTTCCAAATGTTTTACTACTAACATCCATTTTAACTTCAGCATCTAGAAATTTAACTTCTGTACCTTTATTGCCTGTAGTGAACTTAAGCCAAGACACTGATTGATTAATTTGCTGGTAAAACTCATTAAGTTGTTTACCACTACCTGTTCAGATAAAAAACAGGTCGTATATATAACGCCTGTAATACTCGACATATTTAAACAACTCCATTTTCTCCAAAAATGTAACTTCTCACCAACACATGACTAAATTGGCAAAAACAGGCACCACGTGTGCCCCCATTGCTACACCACTTATTTCTTGGTAAATTTCTTTACCAAACATAAAAAAATATTGTGTAATACTATTTCCATTAGCTGACAAGTGACAAAAATATCTTGTTTGAACTTCACTTTATCCAAATAAAGCCTCATAAACTCAATTCCTTCATTTAGTTCTGTTGCAGTATACAATGAACAAACATCCAATGTACATAATAATGTTTCATCACCTTGGAAATTAAAGAGCTGAAGTTCATCTAAAAGCATCCATGAATCTTTTAAGAATCATTTACTATTTTGTACAATACAGTTGAGTATTCCATCTAAATACATGGAAATCTTTGAAGTTTTACTAAAGGGGGCTGAAACGATTGGCCTAAATGGAGGGTGTTTTGCATCTTTATGTATTTTAGGGATGCCAAATAGCATCCCTAACTGTGGCTGTTCCACACAAAGAAACTGAAATCTATTGAAATGTATTGCTGATATAATAAATCCAGTAAAATAAGATCTAACTCCTGGAACTTTTTCCTAACTACATCTTTAGACACTTTAAGATACGTGTCTCTATCTGCCAACATCTCCCCTAAACTTCTATGATAGTCCTTGTTATTCATAATAACCAATCCTTGTTCCTTGTCAGCTTTCATATATCTTATGTCCCCATAAGAAGCTAGCTGTTTTAAAGCCATGGTTTCTTCCTTAGTTACATTTTCTTTATACCTAAACTGTCTTTTACTATCCTGTAAACTATAAAGGTCATTTTCACAAATTGCAGAAAAGGTGCTCAGGGTGTTAACTAGTGGAGGGTTAACATTCCTTTTCTTTTTCAAATAACCAGTGTCTTGATAAGGTAAACCATCAAACAGATATTTCAAATTTAATTTTCTCACATATAATTTAAAAACTAAAATGGTATCAGTAACTTTTGCTTTTTTGCAGGTAAAAAAGAAAAACCTTTTTTAAGCACCTCAATTTCCACATCATTAAACTCCTTGTCACTCAAATTATAAATCTGTTGTGTAAAAGCTAACGCCCTTTGTTTTTGCCATTTTTCTTGCCTCCAGTTACAAATGCTTCCTGGTTGGGAGGGGGACTGCTGGTTCCATTGGTCTGAGTGATAAAAAGAACACTGTCCTCACTTTCTATACCAGAAGCACTGGTTCACTGGTCTCTATTATTGTTGTTGACCTGTTGATTATTCCTGAAACCTGTATCTGAAAAGGAATCAAGTCTATATAATGAACCCAGCTTCTGAAATGCACTTTTTCCATTTTTAAAATTCAAATTGTTATTGTTGTTTCTTTTTCTGTTAATCAAGAATGCTTGCTTTTGTTGATATGCTTGTAAATCTCTTAATAACTTTTTCTTTTTCTTAACAACAATGTTGTTCTTGTTCTTCTTTTGGCTTTTCCCAGTTAGGGGTCTCCACAGCGGAACTCTGGTCCGCTAATGATTGGCAGTAGATTTTTTTTACGGGCGCCGAGGTGCCAGCCCAACTCCCAACCTCCAGCGAAGGCACACCCATTCTACGCATGTCTTTCGAATGTCACTCAACCACGGGGAGGACATGCAGACTCCACACAGAAGGCTTTCCAGCTGAGAATCGAATGGGAGAACCTCTTGCTGTGAGGCGACAATGCTACTGCTGCACCACATCGGCTTCCAAGAATTTCACTAGAATACCCTTTATCAATAAACAATTCTTTAAGTATATCCAATTCTATTATAAATTGATGGTCATCACTGACCATTCTACTGAGTCTAATTACTTGCCCTTTGAATACATTAATTTTGATATATTTTGGATGGTAACTATCAAAATGCAAGTAATTATTGGTGAAAGTTTTCTTTCTGTATATGTTACTTCCAAATATTTTACTACTAACATCCATTTTAACTTCAACATCTAGAAATTTAACTTCTGTACCTTTATTGCCTGTAGTGAACTTAAGCCAAGACACTTATTGATTAATTTGCTGATAAAACTCATCAAGTTGTTTACCACTACCTGCTCAGATAAAAAACAGGTCGTATATATAATGCCTGTAATATCTGACATATTTAAACAACTCCATTTTCTCCAAAAATGTAACTTCCCACCAACACATGACTAAATTGGCAAAAACAGGCACCACGTGTGCCCCCATTGCTACACCACTTATTTCTTGGTAAATTTCTTTACCAAACATAAAAAAAATATTGTGTAATACTATTTCCATTAGCTGACAAGTGACAAAAATATCTTGTTTGAACTTCACTTTATCCAAATAAAGCCTCATAAACTCAATTCCTTCATTTAGTTCTGTTGCAGTATACAATGAACAAACATCCAATGTACATAATAATGTTTCATCACCTTGGAAATTAAAGAGCTGAAGTTCATCTAAAAGCATCCATGAATCTTTTAAGAATCATTTACTATTTTGTACAATAGAGTTGAGTATTCCATCTAAATACATGGAAATTTTTGAAGTTTTACTAAAGGGGGCTGAAACGATTGGCCTAAATGGAGGGTGTTTTGCATCTTTATGTATTTTAGGGATGCCAAATACCATCCCTAACTGTGGCTGTTCCACACAAAGAAACTGAAATCTATTGAAATGTATTGCTGATATAATAAATCCAGTAAAATAAGATCTAACTCCTGGAACTTTTTCCTAACTACATCTTTAGACACTTTAAGATATTTGTCTCTGTCTGCCAACATCTCCCCTAAACTTCTATGGTAGTCCTTGTTATTCATAATAACCAATCCTTGTTCCTTGTCAGCTTTCATATATCTTATGTCCCCATAAGAAGCTAGCTGTTTTAAAGCCATGGTTTCTTCCTTAGTTACATTTTCTTTATACCTAAACTGTCGTTTTCTATCCTGTAAACTATAAATGTCATTTTCACAAATTGCAGAAAAGGTGTTCAGGGTGTTAACTAGTGGAGGGTTAACATTCCTTTTCTTTTTCAAATAACCAGTGTCTTGATAAGGTAAACCATCAAACAGATATTTCAAATTTAATTTTCTCACATATAATTTAAAAACTAAAATGGTATCAGTAACTTTTGCTTTTTTTGCAGGTAAAAAAGAAAAACCTTTTTTAAGCACCTCAATTTCCACATCATTAAACTCCTTGTCACTCAAATTATAAATCTGTTGTGTAAAAGCTAACGCCCTTTGTTTTTGCCATTTTTCTTGCCTCCAGTTACAAATGCTTCCTGGTTGGGAGGGGGACTGCTGGTTCCATTGGTCTGAGTGATAAAAACAACACTGTCCTCACTTTCTATACTAGAAGCACTGGTTAACTGGTCTCTATTATTGTTGTTGACCTGTTGGTTATTCCTGAAACCTGTATCTGAAAAGGAATCAAGTCTATATGGTGAACCCAGCTTCTGAAATGCACTTTTTTCATTTTTAAAATTCAAATTGTTATTGTTGTTTCTTTTTCTGTCAATCAAGAACACTTGCTTTTGTTGATATGCTTGTAAATCTCTTAATAACTTTTTCTTTTTCTTAACAAAAATACTATCAATTAACTTATTCGCTTTGTTACCTAAATTATCAAACAAATATTGGTATGAATGTACCACTGGATGTTCTCTTAACACACCGTCAAGTCTGACAATATCATTTTTCAAACAGTCCATCTGTTCTTGATTCCATTGTATAAGTAATTTAAGAACTTCTAAACTCACATTATTATACAGTTCGTTTAGCCTATTAAACAAATTACTATCAAACTTAACTGCGTTAGGAAACGCATACACTCTTAAACCCAAAGGCACAATTGAAAGGTCAATACATTTATTCAAGTACTGATTCTCATAAATTAAAGTTTTAAATCTGAAAACTTTTTTCTCCAACTGGAGAAACTGACTTTTAAAGTCTGGTACTTCTCTCCGTACCTGCTAAGAGTCCATGGTGGAATTACTGTTGTTCATTAAGTCCTGAAATGGATCTACCATGTTTTTTTTCTAAAAAAAATCTGTTATCGGCCTGTTGTTAACAAATACTTCACCTGCAACAATTGCCCCTTCATCCAATGAAGAATGATTAAAGCCGTTGCCATTCCGAGTATGCAGAATCCCACATCCATTACTTTTCATTTTCTCTAGCAGATTTTGCGCCTTGCAAACCACTTCCTGTAAGGTGATAGTAAGCGTGTTGACCTCATCCGGCATCAGATACATGCTAATATCGCAGTCTACGGTGTTTTGAGTAGTCATAGCAACTGTTTCACTACTCAAAAAGTATATTACAAAAACAAAGACTGCAAACTTTGTGAAATACCAATAAACTGCTTGAAAAGTGGAGGTATCTTTTAGCGATAGTATGCTGTCAATCCTTATACCAAATGTACCAAAATTACCAGCTCTAAAAATAGCTTTTATAAGGAGACAGACTTAAAACAATGCTACCACTTGCTTGTACCAGAAACCAGCAAACTGCTGTCAATCCTTATACCAAACTGTCCACAAGGGACTGATTAACAGCTCTAAAAATAACTTTTGTAAGGAGACAGTCTTACATTTACTTACATCCAAATAACGATTAGGAGCTCCACTCTCTATCCATGTAGTTGTAATTAATTAAACTTTGCCATTTAATAATGAACTTTAAAGGTGAAAAAAGGAACTGCCACAATTCCAATATAAAGGACCACCAGCTACCAGTGCATAAAAAACTTGCACTTAAAACTCAAAACTCTTAACTTCAACTTGAAAAACAAAGAACACACATTGGAGCCAGAATAAGTTGAGTGCTTTCGTCCCATTTATTACAGAACTTCTTCAGAACAATAAAATAATATACATCATTTCCTTTTATACAATCACTCTCCTGACATCATTTCCTAAATTACCTATCCTTAAAAGGACATACATATTTAACATTATAACCATTCATGAAAACTATTTTCTATCACTCTTTCCAATAATAATAAACAGTAAGACAATCCTAAAAAAAACACAAAAAATGCATTTGATATGAAACCATACATGTATCATAAAAAGCTTAACCAAGCTAAGCAATATCAATTATCAGTCAAAAGTAAAAAATGTATGTAATTTAAATAACTTTTGACAGATATCTTATCATTGATACCTGGTGCTGAATCAGCTCTTAGAAAAAATTGTCATTTGAGTTCTGTTTTTTCTAAAAAATTGTTAAAGGACCCTACAAATTTGTCTGTATTTACTTTTTCAACTACAAAAATAAACTAAACTTTCTAAAGTTTTCACAATTTACTGAATACCCCCTACTTTAATATTCTCACTCCAAGGTCGCACTACAGTGGGGAAAAGGGAATTTTCCCTTACCGCACAGTAGTACAACCGGAACAACAAGCATACTTACGTGAAAGTGCTGCTTCGTTGAACAGAACTTTCGCACAAGTATGCTCACCAAATTGGGATTCGGTGAAAGATGCAGTCGAGCATCTGTACGGTTCCCTATATATATAGATAGATAGTTTACTATCAAAATGACGATAGTCATTACAAAAATCCATTCAAAACCTTGAATGGAAAGGCTGAGTCACAAATTTCACATAGGCGAAATGTCAAATCTGCTGAACATATTTAGCAGATTCGACATCACCAAACATAAAACGTGATGTCCGCATAGTATCTCATGAGTATAACTCCTACACTTCACATCACGTTTTTGCAGGGCTGCAAGCCCCCCTGCACCCCCCTGTTAACTCTATATTCCAACTCTGAGATTCCACTGCAATGAGGAAAGAGATGAATGTCCCAATCCGCACCTTACTGCGATCTCTAGCCTTTAGATCGACTTCACATCAGCAAATGCCACTGATTGACTTCATATCAGCAAATGCACAGTGGCATTCATTGATATGAACTACTGACTGTCAGCGACATGGCACTCGACCATCTGCTGTCCGATATCCCATCTGCAGAAAATTTTGATAGTAAACCTGCATACTATATATATATATATATATATATATATATATATATATATATATATATATATATATATATATATATATATGTATATATATATATATATACATTATCAAACTATGCTCAGTCTGCAATGGTAATAAAATAAAGTGGCTTCAAGCTGTGTTCTTTGTGTCTTTGTGAACTTCTTCAGATTATGTAACTATTAAACCTTTCATCTAACAGCTATATGCTAGCCACCTATTCCTGCATTGTAGATCATGCACAGTGGAGAAATTAGACTACACATATGTGCAACCTAATGACTCGTGTATGTGTAACCTATCACTCCTATATTTGCATATGTCTCATATAAGTCTTGCCTATGCCTTATACATGTGTAGCGTATGATTTAAATATGTGCAAACTGTGACTCATACGTGTAACCTCTGACTTATATATGTGTATATGTGATACACATATGTGTAATGCTTCCTTCATATATGTATAAACTATGACTCATATAAGTAACATTTCCCTTATATATGTGTAACCTATAACTAATAGTAGCTGAGTGTCTTCTGTATGCTTTAGATATTTGTAAGCACTGCTTTAACATCCATACTGATGCAAACGTCAGTGGTGCTTAACTTAACAGGTTTGTGTTTTGCATGATATAGTCTGTTCAATTCCTGCAGCCTCCACTAAAAAGGGGGTTCTTTGCCTCAGGAGGGCTTTAGCTCTAAAATGTCTGAGCCTCACCTCCTAGTACTGTAGCTTACACGATTTCACAATTCACACATTGTTCTGAAAGTTCTTCCAACATTCTGTTTATGGTGCACTTGTTTCTGAAGAACTACACTGATTTGCTTTGGTCCAGCTCTCTACACAACATAATTTAGCAACATTAACTATAACAACTTTTGTGGGTAATAACCAGAGATGTTTGGGTGCATATCTGTATTTAAGTAGTGCAGCTTGACTTTGCTTTATCTTGACTACTAGGTTCTAATACTTGCTAGTTCTGCTTGTTTTCATATACATAACCAGAAAATTTTGCAATGAAACATACTGACAGTGAAAGAGCACATGACTTCACAAGCTTCAGTTATTACTTTAGTCCAAGCACTAAAGGAAGATATCCTGAAAGATGTTAAAACAGGACTAAAAAATATAATTTAACTACCTTGTTCTTTTTTTCACCCCCATCACTTGACTCCTGCTCATTAAGGGAATCTGATAACTAAAGAGATAATCCTGGTTAAGAAAAGTCCTGTGGCCACAAGTTGAGTAAACCTGAAATACTGACTTTCTTGAAGCAAGAGTAGATGCACAAATTTCAGAACAAGAAGAAAAAAAAGACTCTCTAGTTGAATATTAATTTAATCTAATTTCAGAGGTCTTTTATAGAAAGCTAAACCATATCATGGCTGATATTTTGTTTGCAGGCTATCTAGAACATCTCTCAAATCTCCTTCACTCTGTACTGTCTGCTGTTGGGTTAACATAGCACTCAGCAGACAAAGTTAAAGGGACATTGCAATAGCAAGGACAGAATAAAACATACTTTAAACTGAAGTGTTATCCACTTTGTTTCCTTTAGGTTTGATGCTGATGGCAAATGGCTGATTGCTATGCACAATGTATATATGCAGAACCCTGCTGATCGGTTAATTAGTTGATGGACTTGAGTGATTGCTTGATTGATTCATAATCAGTGTACCGCTAACTATACAGAACTGAACAATAAATTTCCATTCTAACTCTGCTGCCGGGAAACATGAAATGCACACACACATAACAACCCAACGAATATAAACTGATTATGTACCTACATCCTGTTTCAAGCTGTGTCCTTGGTGAAATAGAGCTGCATGTATAACACTGCCCAAAAGTGATACAGTTATTTAGTGCACTTATATGAAAAATTAACTTATGCCTGTAGAGCATAAACTAAACGTTTGCAGTATTAACAATGCAGGCAGATATGCTTTAACAGTGCCACTGCAATAACATACATGTACAGCGCATAGTTTTATAGAAATTGTACAAACATAAACAAGAAACAATCAGTAAAGGGTGAACATTCAAAAGCAATATAGCACTTGGACAATGGCAATGTAATGTGGTACAAAAAGCAATATGCCCTGTGTGCATATTGTGCATAAATGATTATACCTCAGCATACCTCTCAACCTCTTAGAGCAAAGACATCTGGACAAAGCCCTAATGAATGGGGGGAAAGGCCCAAAATAGAGAACATTTTTAAATATATTGCTTTTAGAAACTTAGAAATTTGATAGAATAACAGGTTTTGCATTGGCATGAATTTTATAAAGACACAAAGTCTGAAACTCAAATTGTTGTCATTTTTGCAGAAACAGACCAAAACTATGAGGCAAAAATCTGGATAAAATCTGGACAGTTGAAAGGTATGCACCTCATCAAGATATAACATCCCAGGGGTTATTATTTCACTTCAGAAAATAAGCTATTTTAAAAACAAAAATAATTAAAAATGTACCACTCTTCTCTTCCCAGGGACTTATATGCTGCAGTGGCCACTTCTCTTTCAGTGGAATGGCATTTGCAGTTAGTTAAGTGATTTGCTGAGGACCCCCACTACACACACAAGCATGCTACAACCTACTAGCTGGTAGGTGCAGGTACGTGGTGGCAGTTTCATTATTATTATTATAGTATTTGGTTGAGAGATGAATGACAAGTCTGTCAGTCTCACAACCTCTTTCCATTGTATAACTACAGAATCTGATATGATCTACTCAGTTTCCAATCCATCCATTTCTACAGATGCCATTCTGATTCTCACTGGTTGATGTTGGTCCAAAAAACAGACAGCATGATATGCATGTCATACAGTGGAGTCTGTGCAGACCATCATGTTACAAGCATGTTTTATGCTGAAGGAGGAGATCCACTCTGAGTCTACAGACCAGCAATACAGTGTTTCAGATCTGTTCCAGTTGTTAAACTGGAATCATAACAAAGGATGTCTAGTTGTAAGGGTGCATCAAGCCCTTCCTAAGATATATAGATTATTAATTTTGGATATACTGATATTTAACTATGCAATAGCATCACGATGTACAACAGTAGAGCAGGATGAGTTACCTCACAAGCAGTGAAGCTGTGAGAGAGATCTACAAGTCAACCCACCCATCTATGATATATGATAAACTTGTTGGCATATGACTCATATCTGTAATCCCTATTTGTTTTCCAGTTGTGCCTATTCATTAAACTGGTTTGTGGCACTTGGCTATTTTTCATGGCAGATGTATGGCAGAGCACCTTTATTAAGTACTACTATGTTTGCTGTTACGTTTCATTCATTTATACTGTGTTCTACCGGGATTATTTATTTTTTTACTTTATTTCTATTTATGCAATGAATGGTTCATGTTTTTATTTATTTGTGGGAGCAGTGTTAGTATGCATGTCAAGAGTAAAATGGATGTTAGTTTATAGCCCAAGACATAGTGGGGCTATTACATGCTGTTTTTGTGTCACTTACAGGTATAAATTGTATGTTATTGCATGGTGTGTGTGTGTGTGTGTGTGTGTGTGTGTGTGTGTGTGTGTGTGTGTGTGTGTGTGTGTGTGTGTGTGTTTTATATACATACATATATGAATATGATCTGTGCCTAAATGTTGAGGTCAAACTTAAAGAGATCCCATTTCAGTGAGTTTGCGGTAAGAGCTGAAGCTGCCGGACACTGATACAATTCTGAAGTATTATCCCCTTTTCAGTGGAAGCCCAGGGAGAAAATCTCTACAACCAACTAAACAAATTCACAATTATTAATACATACTGATTGACATTCAAAGCAATACAAAGGTAATAAAATACAGTTAGAAATCAAATAAAGCGGCAAGTTCATAATGCCTAATAAGTACTAGAAAGAGTAATATGGAATGCATTAAATATGAACAACTGTTAAATTAGATACAGATTATTTACAGTTTCAGTTTTAAGAAAGATAGAGTCTTGCATGGCATTTCCACTGGAAAAGGAGTCCTGAAATGAGAAGCCGGCATTGATAATAATATACAGAGAGATAGCATAAAGTGAAAGAATAATATATAGAAACAGTGTAAAGTGAGAGATATAACAGCTGAAAGTGAAAGACGTACCTTAGGAAAGCCACTTGCTAGTACATTTTTTCATATTTGATTTTGAAAATATTGGATTTAGATTTTCCTTACTAATTTTGGGAAAGAGTTCTAGAGTTTAATGAGTTTGATAATGTAGAATTACAGAAAATTTGATTTTTCAGTGAAGGCCAGATGTTGATCATTTGACCACTGGTTTGTACCAATACATTAAGCAGCAGATGGATGAATATTTGTCAGTGAAATGTAAGATTTTAAATGTGGTATTCAGTTTGTAAGTCAGGGTACTGGGCAGTACTAACAAATTACTTTGTTTAGCGTTGTTTAGTGGTGAGTTTTGATAGGCTGATTTGAAGCACATTTGGCAGTATTATTGTACCACTACTGTGATTTATTTACTAGGGCAGATTGTAGGCTGGTTACTGTAGGAGAAGCATAGAGGAGACTGGATAGTGAAAAATATGGGCTGTAGTTAGGCAGGGTTGAGAAGTGAGGCATGCCCTTGCTCTGTAGAGCAGTCCAAGCATAAGGTTATTTTTTATTACTACACCTTGATGTGCTGATCAAATTTCATGTTATGATCAATTGTGATTCATAGTAATTTAGTTTGTGGTACAGTATCCATTTTAATGTTATCAGATAAAGTAATAGAGATATGGTCACTGCATTTTGATTTGTTTGTGGAGAGATGAATGTTAGTTTTGTTTTATTAATATGCAGGAAAAGCTGATGGCTTTGAAACTATTTTTCTATAAAGGTGAATGATTCCTATGTTATGGTTAGAGATAAGGGTAGCTGTGCGCACAGCAGATTATGGTGAAAACAGCAGTATATTAGATAATGTTGTTTTGTTTTAAAGTTAATGCACATCATTGGGAAAAATGTTGAATAGTAGAGGACTTAATAAGGGGCATATAGGTACTTCTGCAGTTATTGGTAAAGTAGAGGAGACAGACTCTTCCCATGTTATACATATGATTCTGTGGGTCATATAACTGGAGAACCTTTGCATTCTGCTGAAGAAATGTAATTGTAGTGTATGCTCAAGCAACATTAAATTTGGATAGACTTTATAGGTGGTGGTAAAGTTGCTGTTTTTTGTTGTTTTTGCCTCTTTTCCATTTTTGTACCTGTCTTTGTTTCTAGCATACGTTATTTGTTTATTTATTGTGTGTTAGCATTGTTTTTGTAGCTGTCAGAAAGTGAGTCAGTCAAGTTTGGTACAGTTTCTGAATGTACAGTATTTTCTTTTAACATTGCCACAGATTATACATATCGAATAGTGATCTCTGATAGTGTCAGGTAGTATGCTACAGTTTAGAATTTTGTTTGGGTTTTGTGTTATTATTCAATATAAAATGTTTTTTCTGCTAGAGGGTTTACTGATTCTATTAGCTGTGATGATATGTTGAGTGAAGTTATGTACATTAATGTTTGTGGTAATTGATGAGGAGATATGTTTGGGACAAATCTGTATTGAGATCTCCTAGGAAAATAGTTTTATATTTGATTGTTGAAGTCAACCATGCTAGTATATCCTTTGCAATAGGCATGTCATTGCTTGGTGGGATGTAAAGTGATATGCAGGGATTTTTTAATGTTTGTTAGCTCTGATGATAGTTATAATGATTTCAGCTCTTCCAAAATTTGGTATTGATAAGGTGCTTGTGCATCAGCTACATTTGTCTGAGTGTATTGCAATAACTCCACAAGCTCCTTTGGTAGCTCAGTCAGCTTTCAGCATGTGATATCCTTGTAGAATAATTTCTTCATCTATGATACAAGGTTTCAATGAAGGGGCAGAGAAAGATAATATGTCAAGGGGATGTTCTGAATTCCAAGCATGCAACTATGCTTCTTTTTACTACAGATACTATAGATGGTCATATGGTACGTTTTGATTCCATGGGTATTGTTCTGTAACAATAATTTGGGATGTATCTGTTGATATAATGGACCACAGTTAAAGTAAGTGTTACCACAGCTGATTAGATTTTTACATGACCCAGTGTATAGTTGTTTTAATTTGGTCAGACAGACATATATAAATATTGGCTTTGGGTTGTAAGCAATGCAACTTTAGTACATGTATTTTGGTCAGAGAGATATATAAATTTTAGTCTGATTTTTTTTTGTAATGCAGTTTTACTAGGTGTATGAAGGATACGTTGTGAATCTGGAACCCAGTAGGAAGGCTGTAATATAGCTTTATCCTGGGATTTGAGACTGGTATTAGCAGTTGACAGTGTTATAGCTGGTAAGGCATATGAATAGAAAAGAATTAAGATGGACATTAACAATATTTGTTTGAATGTTATCATGCTAGTGGGTAATTAGTGTGAGGTGTGTAAGTGTAAGGGAAAAGTCATTTTTGTTTTGGGTGGAGAGAGCAGTGCTATGTTGAGGACCTTAAATGTTATATATGTATTAGATTGTCATGGTAGTGCAAGGGGCTTAAGGTACATAGTCAATTTATTCTGTATCCAGTATGTGTGTGTGTGTGTGTGTGTGTGTGTGTGTGTGTGTGTGTGTGTGTGTGTGTGTGTAAATATAGTCTTATACGGGTTGATGTCATTTCATTGACTGACAAAGGTAATGGTTGAAAGTCAATTTACAATTTGGTTGAAATTAAATTGCATTGAATGTGGCATAGCTGCATACAGTTCTGTAATACAGAATGTATTAACATGCTTTAGCAGGTACTTGTGGCTACCTATACATAACCCCTGCTGATGTGGTTTATGTATGTGTACTGGCAATGATACCCCTGTGTATGGTATTTTCATTTTTCTATACAACTGTATGACTCTCGAGTTGGTATATTTAAGTAAAGGTGTGTGTGTGTGTGTGTGTGTGTGTGTGTGTGTGTGTGTGTGTGTGTGTGTGTGTGTGTGTGTGTGTGTAGGGGGGGTTGTGGACCTTATCCCTGCAAAAACACTGTTTTTCAAAAGTTTTCTCTTTGTGTTTTAGATTGTATTATGTTTCTGTTATTTTGTATTAGATTAAATTGTGTTTTTCACTTTTAACCATTTTTATCTGTATAGCTATATCTATCTCTCTCTCTCTCTCTCTCTATATATATATATATATATATATATATATATATGTGTGTGTGTGTGTGTGTGTGTATATGTATATATATATATATATATATATATATATATATATATATATATTTAACTTAAACAGCGAGAGAGAAGAGACAAGACTAATGAACAAGAAAAACTTTGAAGGATAGTCAAAAGGACAAGGCTGAACTGGTATTTTAGCACTTTCATTCTTTTATTGTATAAAGAACTTCATCGGAAAATGAAAAATAAATAAATGTTCTATATAAACTACTGTATCTGTCAGTCAACTGTTCCAATCCACTAAAAAGACAATGAAGTGTTTTTATCTAATAATAATTAGTTCATGAGTTCAAATCTAAAAAAGCGACCAATCTATTTTAAGCTTCATAGCACAGTAAAGGTCTCTTATTGACTGGTAAGATGGGATTGTGAGTTACATCCGAGTGGTAGGTGTGGCTTGCTACCTAAAACCATCTAAGTGCACACCTGATGTTGAGATTCTTGGTGAGCCTGGTGGGGTTTCGGCACTGAGCAATAATTGCCATTTTAATTCCAAGACCTCCAGGAGTGTATCATACTCACCTACAAAGGATTTTACCTGGTCCAACATAAGAAATTTGAATTTACAAAAGTCAGAGCACTCAGTGCTGTGTTTTCTCAAAACGTTGTAGAGGTTGTGGTGTCTGATCACTCCGTTGTGCTCCTTAATGCAATCAGAGAGTTTTATTGATGCTTTTCACACATAGAATGCCATGCAAGCTGTGCATATGCTAGTATAGAGAACTTTCCTGTTGTAGCAATTTAAAAAAAAAAACTTTTACATTTCAGTTTAAAGTTTAAATGTGGGAAAATGTCCTGATCGCCAGTGAGAATGTGTTCACAAGCTACACATTGTATGTAAGGGTACCAAGCTGCTGGGTGGTGTTCAGTACAGCATGGCATTGAGAGGAAAGGAGGGTCCCTTTGTTCAAGTAAATACTGAAAGTTTTAGATTTTTGAAACAGAAATTAGGCTGGCTACCTAGAGTTTGGATAGTTCCCTGTTGCCTCTGATGATATCCCAACTTTTAGTGAGGATGTATCTAATGGGGAACATGTCCCTACTGATAGACAGCAGGAAACTGAGCATAAACTCAGAACTGGAAGTACATGGGGAGTTGGCATGGAACCCAGATTTCAGAATGGGAGAAAATGTGTTGTTCTGATCAGAGCTAACTTCTCTACAGATGTATTCATTTAACTCAGGTGGATACCTCCTATTCAGGAATAGGTTGTTGAAGTAGGCACATTCGAGTTGGAATCTGGAGTCCTTGCTGACCAAGCAGGATGGTCTAATGAACCTTTCCTTGACTATGTTAGCCTTCATGTGATGGGGTGTTGGCCAGTGTAGTCAAAGAAGTTTTTCCAGTAGGTACTCTTTCTGTGAATGCTGGACTGAAACTTGAGGGTGCGAGTATCCAAACAAAAATCCATATCTAGGAATTGGACTTGGTGACCAATGCCTGAAAAGGTGAAAGAAAGGAAAGTGATAATTTGGGACATTTGGGCTAGGAAGACTTCTAGTTTAGTTCCCGTGCCTTTCCACACTAAAAAAGATATTGTCTATATATTGACGATGCATAATGGTGTGGTTAAAACCTGGGAGATGGGAGAGGGTGCCTCTTTCCCAGTCACTGAGCACTGTGTTGGTGTAAGCTGGGGATTTTTTAGAGCCTATCGCTATGTCTTTCTGCTGATGATAGATGCCACCATTAAAATGGAAATAGTTGTTATGTAGAACTAGGGAAATCAGTCCACAGATAGTCTCAATTCTTGGTGGGCTAACAGCAGATATGGCAACCAGGAATTCTTTGGTGGGAGTGAAGCCTTCCGCATGGGGAATATTGGAGTACATTGACTCAATATCCAGAGTGACCAGAAGGTAGTGGTCTGGGGGTAAATGGAGCTGGTGAAGCTTGTTTAGGAAGGCCCAAGAGTTTTTAAGATAGAAGGGGGTGGTCTGCACTATAAGGTTTAGAACAGACTCACAAATTCCAAAATTATCTCCGTTTTAGTTTTTTTGTTGGACACGATGAGTACAGGTGCAAGCCACACCTGCCACACCTGCCACTTGGATGTAAACCACAATCCTGTTTAACCACTCAATAAGAAACCTTCACTTTGCTATAAAGCTTGAAATAGATTGGTCACTTTTTTAGATTTTAACTCACAAACTAACTATTATTTGATAAAAAACACTTCATTGTCTTTTTAGTGGATTACAGCAATTGATTGATAGATATAGTAGTTTATATAGAACATTTATTTATTTATTTTAACTTTTCTGATGAAACTCTTTATACAATAAAAGAACGAAAGTGCTAAAATACCAGTTTGGCCCCGTCCTTTTAACTATTCTTCGAAATTTTTCTTGGTTATATATGTGTTTGTGTGTGTGTGTGTGTGTGTGTGTGTGTGTGTGTGTGTGTGTGTATATATATATATATATATATATATATATATATATATATATATATATATATACACACACACACACATATATATTTAGACATAGATGTAACATTCTACAGTGAACAGTTGAAATGTCATCATCCAAAAAGTAGACACATTAAAATTCACATTACAACATCAAGAGGCTACTGCACGTGCTCCAAGTCTAACCCCAGAGCATGCAAAACAAAAATCAAGGGTTTTTACATGGGGCAAGCCCCCTGTACCACCATGTGGGGGGCCACACCCCCACATCTCCTGATAATTATATATGCTAACTCTGAGACTGAACAGTCCACAAAGAAAGGGCAATTTCTCCTACCCAGTGGTTGTTGATATTGAACACCTGTCAGCCATCTGTTTGTGTTAACAAAACAGAAGAGATGTCAAAATTTTAAGAGTTTTGCTAAAAATACTATATGTGTGTGTGTGTGTGTGTGTGTGTGTGTGTGTGTGTGTGTGTGTATATATATATATATATATATATATATATATATATATATATATAGATATACAGGAGCGTATCACTGCTTGACTGGTGTTTTAATCAACAGTTTTCCTGTCTGTTTAATTTGATCAACAGGAAAGCTGTCCATGCTGGTATGAGAACAGGGTTGGGAAATATGCCCTTTCCCCAGTATTATGTAGTCTTGGAGTTGGTATATTTAACTAACAGGTAGTGTTGGTGCAGTGGGTGGGGGCTTGCCCCATTACAAAAAATACTGTTTTTATTTGCATGATCAGAGGTTATATCTCTGAGCATGCGCTGTCTGTTGTCAATACTTTTTTTTGTCAGTATTTTTATGGTCAGTTTACTTATGTTTTGATTAACTTCAATAGATCCAACTTAAATATATATATATATATATATATATATATATATATATGACATTATGATGAGGTTGAAACAGAATTTTTGCTAACATTACTGGGGTTAGTGTTAGAACATAATTCTTTCAAGTATGGTACTGATTGGTTCTTACAAATAAAGGGTACAGCAATGGATGCAGCATTTGCACCCATTTATGCCAATTTATTTATGTTTTTTTTTTGAGTATAGGGTCATCTATAGTAACAGCAATGCTTATCTTGCTTATTTGACCATGTGGCGTAGGTATTTAGATGACTGATGGGTTGATTGGAATGGGGATTCACAAATGTGGACATCATTTGTGGAATATTTGAATACTAATGAGTATGGGATACAATTTAGTGGTAGAATAGAGTTACATAATGTGGAGTTTTTGGATGTGAATATAACCAAGGCTATAGATGGTACTATGATCACCAGTCTTTATCAAAAGCCTTATTCAAAGAACTCCCTGTTACATGCTAACAGCAGTCATCCTTGCCATATTGTACAAAGTATCCTGAATGCCCAGTTTATGAGACTTAGACATATATGTAATAAGACAGATGAGTTTCTTATTCAGGACAAACAGTTGAAGTCCAGATTTTTGGCTCGGGGATATAATACCAAGGTAATCAATACAGCTTTTCAACAAGCTTGCTCTACACCCAGAATGCAGCTATTTCAGGTGGTGCAGGTTGAAGATAAACAAGGCACCCTACGATACATGACAAAATTTGGTACCAACACTTATAAGATAAAGGAAGTGATTGGTAATCACTGGCATATTTTAAAGTCAGATGGATTTTTTTATTCAATGTTAGATAGGGTGTGTCATTTTGGATTCAGGTGAGGTAAAGCAATTGGTGAATATTTGTCTGTTTTCAAAAAGGGATTTATTAGTCACGAACAGGAGATAGGTAGAAAATAGTTGGTAGTACCTATTGTGGACATTGCACCTATTGTAAATTAATATCCAAGACAAAGTCATTTACTTCAGTGAATACTTCTAAGGTATATGATATTATAGCAATAACCCACACCTAGGTGTGGGTAATGCTGAATTTACCCACAGTTGGTGTGGTTTGGTCATGAGGGTGAAGCCCGAGTCGCCAAACAAAGCCAACCGTGGGGAAATCCAGCATTACCCACACCCAGAAGTGGGTTATTGCTATTATACAATGACATTATTTAAGGGAAAAAAATTACTTTTCTTAAATAATGGCATTGTATAATGCCTCCTTGCTTCCCTTCTGCAGCTGTCTGGTATTCTGCGGCCATTCTGATGTACTGCACATGCGTATACCTACGCAGTACATCAGAGCTGTGGGCAAAAGCAATGGAGAAAGCAAGATCTCCGTTGCTTTTTACAAACTGTTTTGCTATGTTAAATGGGTCTAACATAGCAAGACAGCTTTAAAAAAAGCAACAGAGAATCTCCGTTGCTTTTTTTAAAGCTGTCTCGCTATGTTAAACTCGTTTAACATAGCAAAACAGTTTGTAAAAAGCAACGGAGATCTTGCTTTCTCCGTTGTTTTTTTCAAAACTGTCTCGCTATGTTAAACTCGTTTAACATAGCGAGACAGTGTTGCTGTAAGAGTTATAGTAATGGAAAAAGTCTGGGCGACATTTCATTTCCAGGAAAGTCCGACTGGGTAGCAGTCCATTTTTAGTGGAGGCTTGGGGAGAAAAGCTGCAAACAATATACATGCATACATAAACACACACACACAAATATATTATGTACATACATATATATATGTGTGTGTGTGTGTGTGTGTGTGTATATATATATATATATATATATATATATATATATATATATATATATATATAGAGAGAGAGAGAGAGAGAGAGAGATATGTTACACTGTATGCTGTGCATATGTACAAGTACAAGTCACAGTTTACCACAGCACAGATCAGTACATTTATCTATACTATGATCTGAGTGTTCTAACACAAGGGCTTTTAGGTATGAGAAACTAGAGAAATACACCTTACAACAGTACCTTCTCAGGTGCTTGTATTGTTTAAAAGTTGTTTATCTGCTGCCAGAAGTTTGCTTCTTACTACACTGCTTCCACAGTTGCAACTGCTTTTTGTTATATGATTTGTCATTTAAAGTGACATCATAGCTGCTAATGTCACAAATGTATAGCATTCTGCATAGTATGTGTAAAAATGGGACAGATTTTATGATTTCATTAAAGCATAAAAGTAATGTGAACTGCAGCTAGGTTTCCATTGGCTCATTTTAAAGTATACTGTTACTGTCATTCAGATCAGTGTTCCTAATAAAGGCTGTTTTTTCAGGCAGATATCAGCACAGATGCATATTTTATGGCACTCCATGTAGCTATTCAGTTGTGATGCTGTATGGTCTATTTCAGGCTTCTGCTACCATGTGCTTTAATGCATCACTGTAGCTTTGTACTTTTGTTGATGTCTCACTCACACCTGTGTAAGCTAGCTTATGTTAGCATTGGCACAATGAGAAGCCAGCTGTGTTGGCTACCACAGCAAAAAGTTGAGACATTCAACACAGCAGGTTAAATTTTTGTATTATATACTGACCTGTAATACACATACCATTTGAAGGACATCACTTCTGTCGCCCTTTCCATTTTGTTTCCCCTCCTATAAGCCATGATAATGCCCATGGGATGCAGGCTCATCAGCCACTACCCATCTCTGCCCAGGTGTGGTAGGTGAGGTGGGATGACAGTACCTCAACAGCAAGAGATTCTGATCTCTCCTTAGCAGGTAGCCCAGCTTAATTGCCTGTGGCTCAGCAGTCAGTACAGCAGGTGACAGAGGCAGAAATTGACAGGATAATGGCCAAGTGGGTAGCCAGCACCCAATGACTCTGGAGCAAATTGTGGATTCCCTTGAAAGTAACCCTCTTCTATCAGATCACCACAGGATGATGTAGCCTCTTCCACTGGTCACCCCCACCTATCTGCTGGGTTCCAGTAAACTTTCTCTGGGATGTTCAGCAGCTGGCATGCTGTCTGTACCCAACATTTCTCCATGTAATGTGCCTCATTACACTCCTTTCATGTAGTCCAGATCTCATCATCAGCACCATTTGTCTGCTCTCTTGTTAGTCTCTGCCCAGCTCATGTCTCCCCATTTTGGCATGTCCACATCCACTCTGGTTTTGTCTGTACTGATCTGTGTTTGTTTTTTTCTTCTCAGTACTATTTCCCACCTTTCATTCCCCTGTTTCCATCTTGCTATTACTATTATCCCTTTATAAAACATCCAAAGTGGAGGCTTACTCCCACATATGTGTCCATCCTCCTCCCACCTGCTTTTGCCTTTATCTTTCCCTTCTGTGTGTATCTCTTCTTGCTATATTCTCCTATTTCCTATTTGCCTGTTCTTCCTTTCCCTTATCTTTAATGAGACCAACAGTTGTCAGCTGATTAGAAACTGCACAACAAGTGTTCATAAAGTGCTGTGACTGCTGTGCATTGCTTTTTTCAACATACTTCTGTTCCGTATACTGATTCACACTGCCTGCTGCAGCTATGCTATGTACTCCCACTGTTTTGCTTGTCTAAGTATATATTGCTGTGCTCGGATCTTGCATACTTTTCTGCATTGTTCTGCTTCCCAGAACAGAGCACAGCTTCCTGCTCAGACATGCATTGTGTCCCATCTGGTTACTCTAGCACACTTTAACCCGCAATGTAATGCTACTTTGTGGTGCAGCCCCTGACCCAACGCGAAGTGCATCACTGTGAATCCAGGACATAGAGGGGAGAGGAATGCAGGGCATGTCAGTACTAGTGCCTGAAGAAGAAGAGGTGAAGAAGACATGATAGTGATTCGGATGAATGTGGAAAAATTAATGAAGTACTTATCTGCAGGAGATGAGTTTTAAAGGTAATATTAATAGGTCACTCACATGAATGTGGAAAAATGAATGAAGTAGTTATTTGCAGGAGATGAGTGGTAAAGGTAATATTATTAGGTCACATTGCAGGGTCACTGTACAGTCTTCAGTGAGTCTGCAGGCTGCCTAACAAGAGGAAAGTGAATATCATGGACTAAAGACTGATGTTCTGCTGAACTGCCTTGGTTCATGAGAGCTTTTGATGTTGGTGCTCTTATTGCTCTGTCTGTCAGTATGTCTGTCTCTCTCTGTTCTGTTTTTTATTATATTTTAAAACATCATTTTTCTAACAGATCAGTAAATAAAAGCAGAGTATCTTTCTTTTTTATTTGATATAGATTTGCTTTCTTGGCTCTTAAAGTTGTGAACAACCTTTATTTTGAACCAATTGCTTCATTTTATAGGATGGATGATGTTGAACTTGTTGCTTTCTAGTTCCTGATGTTTTACTCCCCAGTTCGGTTCGGTATATATTTCTCGGAGGTACAGGCCAAAAGGAAGCACCGTGGCTGACCAAGTTCGCAGATGACTGCAAACTGGGCACCATAATCAACTCTCCAGCCGACACAAGCATCCTCCAAAAGGGCCTCATAGAAACAGACAACTGGTGCCAGAGCCATGGCCTCAAGCTAAACGCCAAAAAGTGTATAGTCATCCCCTTTGGCAAAAACAAAGTGCCCACAAATTACCAAACAGGTGGTAATCCATTAAGTACAGAAAAAGTAATTAGGGACCTGGGGACCCAAGTTGATAGCAATCTCCCATTTGACAACCACGTGGCCAAAGTGGTTAGAAAAACATTTTCTATAGCCCACCTAATCATGAAGGGATTCACATCTAGATCAGGGGAGGTCATCATGCCTCTTTACTCATCCGCCATCAGGCCCATAATTGAGTACAATGCCCCTTTTGGGATGTACCTTACCAGACACCTGCAGCAACTGGAAACCCCCAAAAGTACCTCACCAAGAGGATCAAAGGGCTCAAACAGATGCCATATGCTGCCCGGTTAAAGAAACTCCAGCTCTACTCAGTGGCATACCGCCTGCTCAGAGGTGATCTGTGCCTGATGTATAAAGCCATGTCCAACCCGGAATTAATGGACATGCTGCACCTCAGAAAATCCAAATCCCATCGAGCTACGTGCTCGAGAGACTTGAACCTCAGCACTGAAATAAATAGGACATGCTGGAGGGACAGATTCATAACCCAGAGGCTCCCTTCACTCTGGAATAAAATCCCAGTCCAGGTTAGGCAGAGTCCCTCATTGACTCTCTTCAAGAGGAATCTTGATGAGTGGATGGGAGATCATAGGTTTACCCCGGGTATCACTTCTGTGTCACTGTTAGACAGAGGCACAGTATACTAACCTTGAAAAAGGGCATAGCAAAATTAATTTAAAATGGGTGGCGAAAGCCAAACACACTCTGGCTAGGCTTATAAATGCCCTAGGGCAGATAGCCTAGTATGAACCTATGAACCTATTACTTTTCTTATAGGAAATCATCACCAGAGTGGTTTCCACTTGAGCAGAGGCAGTGATTCAGTGTGTGGGCTTTTCTCTTTTCTCAGTGGCTGTGCAACTGTGGAATTTGTATGCATAAATATGGAGGTGTGAGGTAAAACTCACACATGGTGGTGCAGTGGATGGCTTTATAAAAGACATTTTTTGTAGGCTTCTTTCAGATGAAGTTTTAACTGATTTGTTTTATACAGCTAAAGATACAGTGACTATAGATTCAACAATATGTAAAGGAACAAGTAGCTCTTACAATTAAAAACATTGCAGAGATCAGAAAATAGCACTGCAGTATACTGGCCCTGATTGACTTTTTGATGTGTTTTGTAAGCCAATGCCCACACCATATGATGGTTTGAATCTGTTCTGTCAGAGAAGATGGAATTAAAGTTGACTATGCAGTAACTTACTTATGTATTATCTCCTGGTTTAATTTGCAGTGGCCAGAATAGAGGCTGAAGTCTTCCCAGGGCTTACTGTCAAAATTTCAGTACTCCATATGCCAAGTGCTGACATTCCAAAAAAAACTGAAAATGCAGAAGAACACATCTCAAACATCATTCTTCTCCTTTAAATTTTTATTTTGCAAGGCATCAAGCCCCCATGCACCCCATGATGTGAGGGACAAGTCCCCCACACCCTCTGAACTTGTATGCACTAGCTCTGAGATCATCAAACCTCTGAGAAAAGGGAATATCCTTTGAAATAACCATCTTGGATTTAGTATATATAAGTCTAATTTTTGGCCATTCAGTCTTCCTGTTTCATAACTTGTTCTAGTGGGTCCCAAATTTTAAATGGTTACCCATCTCAGGCTTGTGAATAGTTAAAATGTTAGCCTACTTCATATTCATAGTGAGGGGGGTTCAGTGATACTTCAGGTAATGGTATAGATAACTGTCTTCCTGACTGTGTGATCAGCTAGCATCTGGAACATCAGTAGGACACTGTCCACTGCTAGCGATGATCCTGTTTTGATTTTTAATAATGGCTTAAGCACCATGAGATAAAATAGCAGCTACAGTAAAAAGATGGAAATAAGATCTGTAGCTGCTGTGCAATCCAGATCGTGCTACTGTAAGCTATATATTTTCCATGAAGCTTGCACACAGGCTATTAGTAGCTTTGTTAGCAAGGATAAGTAGTACTCTTTTGTTGAACTAATCACTGAGTCTTGCAGTCAGGTGAAGCAATTTTACTTTGTTGAAACATTATTTCTGCATATATTCCTTAAGGTGCAGTGGTTTCTTCTCTTATATACATTGTTGGTAGTCCTAAATGTTTTCTGCAGCTTGTCACTTACCTCGCCCATTTTTATCCATTAAGGTAAATCAAATTTGTGTGTGCAATTTCATTTTGACAGTATGGAAAGGTGTCAGAGAGCACTGTTCAGAAAGGTCTTACAGAAGTTTAGAGTATCATTGACAATGTGCTATCATTGTCAAGATCCACCTCCAGAATGTACAAACCTTATCACTTTTCTCTGGGTTTGGTTCAGTAACAGAGCATGTTGTAGTTATTACTTATGGCATTAGTATGTGTGGAACTGCAACAACGGACATGTGGGTTTTCATGCAGCTTCATATAACAGTTACTACAGTCATCTGTGCAATTGTTTTTGTGCACAGCATACCTAAGTTTTCTGTCTCTTGCCATGTCTTGAGGTAGATGAATTACACGGTGTAGAGCACAGAGGTCTTCTATTTCGATGCAAAGTTTGTTGAGTGTCCCATCCTTCAAATGAGACATTAAACCAAAATCCCATCTGCCTGAGTTAATGGTCGATAAGATAAATGCAAAAGATCCCATGGCACTTACTGAAATAGAGTAGTGATCCTTTATTTAACACAACATAACATTATTTGCATATCAATATAGTTACAAAATTTATATATTTAGCAAGACATAGAAATGGGTGTATACATTTTGTATTCATCATGTTTTATAATGTCCTCATTTTCATTCTTCCATAATTAATCCCCATTCCTTCTTCCACAGCCATAATTTGATTTTTCACAATGTATCTGCCAAAATCTATTTCCCATTAAACAAAATGTCATTGTCTTTCAATCCAAATAACCCATATCACATAAAATAAATTCTTATCTACCTTTCTCACATATTCTTTCTTCTTATTATATCTATATATAAAACCCTATTCATATTTATATTCTTATGTTATTAATATTCCCAATTTTCTTCATAAAATTTCTTTTTGGAGTTCCACCACTCTTTTACATTTCAAAAAAAAAAGCATGCTCTGTAGTTTCTTCCTCATCACAAAATAAATATACTCTTTCAACTTTGTTTTTATATGGTATATTCCCCTTAACTCGTAACTTACTTACTACCAGTCTCCATAGGAAATTCTCACATTCTACTGTCAGTACACTATTTTTCTTTACTTTAATGGTTTTGATTACTTCTGGTACATTTTCCCATGGATTTGCATAATAATATTATTTCATCTTACCACATCATTCTATCTCTATATTATCAATTTTTAATTACCATATTAGTATTTTTATTGGTATTTTTTTTTAAATTTTACATACTTTTTTCTCTTTTTCATATTCTCATGATCTTCCCAGAATTTTTTATACTTATATTTAAACATTCACTGTACCGCATTCACATTCTCTTCCTTTACCCACTTTAATAGTCTACACAAGTTTAAATAAATGGAATAAACCACTGGATTTAGTAATTCAAGTCCCCCTTCCTCTTCACTTATATACAACACATTTCCTTTCCCTGGGTTTAGTCTTGAATCCCATATGAAAGAAAACATAAGTGTACAATTTCCTTTTCATATTTTCTTAGGATCATATAAACATTTGACATATAGGCAATTTATCATTAATACCAGATTATTCAGATAAAACTTTTTTGTGAATGTTAATCTAGATGGCCTCTACAGAAGACATTTTTCTTTCAGTTCTTTTATCAAACCATCACATTGTATCATAACTTATAATAATATAAAATAATAATTTTTCCCAACTCTTATGCCTAGCAAAGACATTTTACTTATTGAAAAATACATTCCTCTCAATGTTTACCACATCACACAAACCCTTTCTTTTATCGTTATTCAAGGTCATACCCATTTCCTTTAAACAGCCATTCAGACAAACCAATACTTCCCTCATCCATATTTTGTTCTTAGCAACTATACTATTTCCATTTATTGAAGGTACTCTAAAATTGTTGCTTTTCCCTCTTTTTACGTTGAGGGGTAATATTTTCAAATTTTCATTTTGTTATTTTTACTTTTTTATTCCTAACTAATATCTTCCTGTGTTTATGTATAAATAGTTCTTGGGCCTCTGAATACGATTTTCAGTGATTAGAACTTCAAAAAATTATTAGTGTCACTCCCTTTTCCTCACTTCTCTTCTTGTGTGGAATCCCTCTCCTCCTTTTTCCCCCCTCCATATTTTTTTTCTACAACTACTTCTTCTTGACCTAGTTCACCCTCTTCCTCAGCTTCTTCTTGTCCTTCCTCATGTATGTTTTCTTCTCTTTCCCCTTCATTTTCATTAATTACTGTTGGCTCTTTATAATCCATTCATAAGTACCCCTTTTTACACAATCTGCATTCAGCCACATAACTTTTTGCTACATGTCCTTTCACCCCACACTGGTTGCATTGTATCTTGTCACACTCAATTAAATGACAAACGTCGCAACCATAGAAACATAATTTAGGCTGGCAAGCATATTTTAATACCCCTGTATGACCAGCCACAGAAATAATACCTGGTAAGTCTTTCACCGTTTTTTTTTTTTTCACATTTCAAAACAGCTTCCAGCCTTCACACTCCATTCCATAAGTTTCTCTTTTCTTACTTTTGCAAAGTTAACAACAGTTTCACAGAGACCCAACATGCATTTTTAATATTCTCTTCTTCCATGTCATCAGTTCTAAATTATAAAGTAACATTTGTTTAATATTTAAGTTACTAGCAGAAAAAAAGTTCCACACATCTAAATGTCTTTCTTTTTGTTAGACAATTACAGAAATGTCATCATAAATCCCTCAGTTTCAAATGTGAAGTCACAAAAAGTCTCTATGCATGTTAGTATAAAAGATCAACTTTATTGAAATTTTAAACCCCAAATAGTTACCAAATTATCCCATACTTAATGTTTGCCTACTACATTCTCATTTGATTCAAATGTTTAATTGCTGCATTCCCTGCTGCCACATCACCTGGCTCCTTTTCCACATTACTATCCTCAGCAATTCCAAAAATGGTATCTGCCATCTTACCACATGAAACAGCAGAATTGTCACCTGAATCATCCTGGTCAATGATTTTCAAGAGACAATCATCTACAAGCCCACCTGATGCCAGTTCAGTTATCTCCACAACTCCAACAAACTCACTTACTTAATTCTCTATTGAGACAGCTAAGTGTTGTTTACCTGTATCATCCAATTCACAGGAATATTTATCTGCATTCTGATACTCCATATCAAATAATTGTTTTCTCCAAATTCTCTTTTTCCACCTCCAAACTCTCATTAGTTTTTATCTCCTCCTCCATGCTGCTGCTGTTATCCTTAGGCCTCTTCCTTCCAGCTGTAGGAGCCCTTCAGCACCATCTAGCAGCTCTAAAGAGTAGCGGGTGCTCTCTATTATCCTGGCCAAATTTCCATTAATAGTAAAACTATCACCTCAGGTCTCGCTGAAAACAGGTTACTAGCTTAGAGGGACTAATGTGGTCAGCAAAGGATAAATAAATACATAGTATAAATATCTGATCAAGCTTTATTGATCATAAGAATTTTTGCTCATTATTATTTGGCCATGTGACGATGTGAGGTATTGCTAGCTAAGCCAGGAGAAGTAGGGCAGTGGATGTGCAACATGTGCCAGCACAACTAGCTGGAAGTTTGTAAAGAATTGTATGTAATTTGTATATCAAACTGATTTGTACAGATGCTTATGTTGAAAATTTATTTGTAAAGTTGCTTGTGTGAAAAATGTATCAACAGTGTGTCCTACTGGACAGAAAGGAAATATACATTTATATCAGACTATTGTGGTGTTGTATGAGGAAGTCAGGAATGGCAGAGAAGTATGTAAGAGTGGTACAGGATATGTACGAGGGTAGTGTGACAGTGGTGAAGCCTACAGTGGGAGTGATAGATCCGTTTAAGGTGGAGGTGGGATTACATCAAGGATCAGCTCTGAGCCCTTTCTTGTTTGCAATGGTGATAGACAGGTTGATAGACGAGATCAGACAGGAGGCCCCATGGACTATGATGTTTGCAGATGACATTGTGATCTGTAGTGAGAGTAGGTATCAGGTTGAGGAGACCCTGGAGAGATGGAGGTATGCTCTAGAGAGGAGAGGAATGAAGGTCAGCATGACTAAGACAGAATATGTGTGTGTGAATGAGAGGGAGGATAGAGGAATGGTGAGGATGCATGGAGTAGAGTTGGCAAAGGTGGATGGGTTTAAGTACTTGGGATCAACAGTTCAGAGTAATGGTGAGTGTGGAAGCGAGGTGAAGAAGAGAGTACAGGCAGGGTGGAATGGGTGGAGAAGAGTGTCAGGAGTGATTTGTGACAGACGGGTACCAGTAAGAGTGAAAGGGAAGGTCTACAAGAGGGTAGTGAGACCAGCTATATTGTATGGGTTGGAGACGGTGGCATTGACAAAAAGGCAGGAGCCAGAGCTCGAAGTGGGAGCGTTAAAGATGTTAAGATTTGCATCGGGTGTGACAAGGGTGGACAGGATTAGGAATCAGTATATTATAATATGATATTATTATCAGCTCAGGTTGGACGGTTTGGAGACAAAGTCAGAGAGGCGAGATTGCATTGGTTTGGATGTGATGAGGGGGAATGATGGGTATATTGGGAAAAGGATGCTAAGGATGGAGCTGCCAGGTAAGAGGAAAAGAAGAAGGCCTAAGATAAGGTTTATGGACATGGTGAGAGAGGACATGCAGGCGGTTGGTGTGACTGAGCAATATGCAGAGGACAGGAAGAAATGGAAACAGATGATCCGCTGTGGCGACCCCTAACGGGAACAGCCGAAAGAGAAGAAGATTAGACTATACTGTGGTAACTGAGGAAATGTATCTATGTTAACAGAGGATACTGGAAGATAAGATGTTAATCTCAGTCCAGCTAACTTTGTAAAATAGTAAGAAATTAAATTACTTAGTTTAGATCATAAACATTGCATCTTACAGTTCTGATTGCAGCCAGAGACTAAATGTCTGTGCCAGAGAATGGTTTATTACCTCATGTAGGAAGAGTGAAAGTGTTTTATGGTTTTATAGCTTCCAGATGATGTAACACATCTCAGCAAAGCTCTATATGTGTGTATGGTAACACATGTGCTAAATTCTGGTTCATATTTTAGTAATGGGGGAACCAGAAGTCAGATGGCCAGATATATGTAATGTAATTCTGTAAGCCAGCTCTGTAATGATATTTTAATACAAGATGAGACTGAAGTCTGAAGGCAGTCTGTTTCTTGGAACCTGACATAGAAGGATCTCTAACCCACTTCATCTTGCCTTGCTCTAGTAAGTGGACCAGGGAATAGTAATTATTGAAATCAGTTAGAAAAATATAGTAAGATTAGTTAAGTACTATTTTTCTCTATCTGTGTGAATCCTTTCATCTGTTATTTTAATATTTCCTGTGATTAAAACTCTGGTATTTACTGTAAATAGATAGTTAATATTTTCATGTTCATTATTTATTATTAAATATATTTAAACTTTTCATTGTGATTGGTCCTGTAGAGAATATTTTAACTTTTTGAGAGTATTTATATCTATTTCCTGACTCTGTGGCCACTCCTGAAATCCTTACTGTATTAGTCAAAACACTACAATTTGTATTAATATTAATATCACTCTGCATAATTAGGTACCCTTGCAAAAGCCTTAGAGTAGCTGGCTTTGGAGTGTCTGGTGACAGTAACTACCTTATAGTCTGGGGAGAAGGGGGCATAGCTAGTAAATGTGTGTCACCCTTTCCCAGGGGTGTGTGTGTGTGTAAATCAAATCTCAAAGTGTGTGCGTGTGTGTATGTATGTGTGTGTGCATATATATGTGTGTTGCAAATTTGTATATAAACTATACATCTCTGAATACATGTGTTTCAATGCTGTATGCAGACATGGTGTCAGTTTAGTGTGGTTTATGCCAGACATTTGATTAGTGAGCTGTGTAGTTTCCAGAAGGTGTAGTAGACACATCTTTAAAATGACAACCATCTACATCATGCATTTTCCTCTTTTGAGGAATCTTTCTGTTGGAAGCATCTGTATCCAGGCAGCAAAATTTGAGTTTATTTGGATTTTAGCCAGATTTCAGTAGGGTAAAATACATGTGACAGGAAAATGTAAACTAAGTTACTGATGCTAAGATTTATGGTTTCTTCATTCAGATAATCAGAATAATCATCTGAGTTGCACAAAATCAATTTAATGTCTATTTGTTTTGCTGAAAATGTGTGAGACTGTGTGTCTGTGTGGGTATGTGGGTGAAAATCTGAGTTTTTGGATTTATGAGTGACTGTCTCTGCATGACTGTGTGTAGGCATTATTAAAACTTATATTCTGGATGAAAAATACTTCATCCAACAACAATTACATTTCCTACACCAACTGTAAAACATTAGGTGGAGAAACTATTTTAGATCAAAAATATAAAAGTGTATACACTAATAATAAAACAAAAACAAAATAATTTAACAGCCCATTTTCTAAATACAATGATGTCCTACAGTGTACGTTTACAAAAAATAATCAACCTTGCAGGGGTGCTGAGACCCTCTGTCTGTGGCATTTGGCCTTCAACAGTACTGGATAGTCTTTATTTCCCTTGTGCTCTCATCCTCTTGGACAGTGTCGCTTGCTTGGCGTTAACCTTTGCCAATGTTTTTGTTACAGTGGAGCTTCACTTTTTTGCCAACATAAAAGTGTATTCTTGTAGCACTCGGGTTGATTATGCTATTTCATATAACATTTAGGTGTTGTAAAATAACTTTTATTCAACCATTAAAATACCCTTAATTGTTGTTGTCTGTCTTTGAGCTTTTCTCGGTTAGGGGTCGCCACAGTAAAACTCCTGTCCGCTAATGATTGGCAGTAGATTTTCATGAACGCCGAGGTGCCAGCTCGACGTCCAACCTTCAACGAAGACACGCCTATTTACACGTCTTTCAAACGCCCACCCAACCGCGGGGAGGACATGCAGACTCCAGACAGAAGGCACTCCCAACCCAAGCTGAGAATCGAATGGGAGAACCTCTTGCTGTGAGGCAACAATGCCACCGCTGCACCACCGACCGCCGCAGATTCACATATAAATATCTTTATTCCTAAAATCTCAGGACATTTACCATTGTTTGGTTTGTTTTGTTTCCCAGGACACAACTGCCCAAAATGGAATGCCCCTCGTAGAGACAGGTGGTAACCCTAGATGGGGCACAATACTGATAGAATACTTATAGACCTCTTAGCCATTATCACCCATTATACCTCAAACGGATTGGCATTAGCAGAAACGAGGGACAAAGTGTTTTAAGGAATATGATATCCCCCTGGCAGGATTTTAATCAGGACGGAATGGTCGTGCAGCAGTTAGCACTGTCACCTTCTAGTTTTTGATTTACTACTGAGGCAGAGCCCATTCTGGGATGCTTTCTTTGCACACTTGGAGACCGCAATCACTGCGTGCGTTCGCGTTTTTGTTAAGGCGTTTGTTTAAAGCCGAAGGCATAGCGCTCGCGCGCGTATATGTGTATAATATAAACTGTGGAGTCTGACAACCAACGCAGTCGTCATGCTTTCCAGAAGACGTAAAACTTTTAACTGAAAACTCATGCATGTCGTTGTTGTGTCTTTCGGCTTTTCCAGGCATGTTGCTGTGTCTTTCGTTTTCCCGGTTAGGGGTCGCCACAGCGGAACTCCGGTCCGCTAATGATTGGCAGTAGATTTTTACGTGCCGAGTTGCCAGCCTTCACGCACAACCTTCAACGAAGGTACGGCCACTCACGCATGTCTCGACGCAGAAGACTCTCTAGCTGAGAATCGAACCGGACAACGTCCGAACGTCGTACTGTGAGGCGGCAACGCTACCTACCGCAGCAGCATGTAAAATATGTCACTGGTCACGCCCCACTTACGAGTAAAGTTGCGAAATGTACTCTCACTCTGCATTTAAAATTGCAGGAATTAAAACTGTTGCAGTACTTTGAACTTGAATGTACTACAAAAAGCAACTGGTATTAATAATCCGTAATCAGTTGTAGGTGTTAGAGCACTTTTCCAAGTCCCATTTGGAAAACGCATAACGGTTAATCATTCAGTGGAAGCGAATTATGTTTGAAATGTTACCTGAATCTCTAATGTGTCAAATGCACTGAAAGCTGTAAACTGTAAAGAACGCATTATTTCTGTATCTGAAACCTTCAAGATGTCTTCTGGTCTAGTGTATCTAGTAACTGGGGGATGTGGTTTCCTAGGAGAGCGTGTTGTTGATTTGCTTCTTAACCAAAAATATATTACAGAAATAAGAGTGCTCGACAAGACTGCAACAGAAGACGTTAAGAAACTCTGGAAAGGTATGATGTGTATTTATTTCAATTACTGAATGTGTCCTACTTGGAGCAAATTTAAGGAGCAGCACCTATAAGAGTTAAGTTAGGACAGCAACGTCAGTGAATGTAAATATGGGGACAGACTCAATAGTAAAAGATTGCTAGAGAAAGCAGAAGCAGAAAGAGATATAAACGGCTAAATGCAATACCAATATTGCATATGGGATTAGTAAAGGCATAGTTCTCAACCAGTCAGGCACACATCCAGAAATAATCAGGGATAAATAGGGACAATTTTAAAATATTAGTACTATTAACTTGAAACATTGATAGAATAAGATAATGTGAATTAATGTGCATTTTCTAAAGTAAGAGAAATTTGTACCTCTAATGATTGTCACCATTTATAAAGTATAATTCACCACCTGTTCTCCAAAAGTCACCAATTTAGAAGGGATTTACAGGGACAGAGGAAGTATAGAAGGTACTTTATATTTTTTTTTTATGCCAAAAATCTTAACAGCAATTCAGTGCATCAAAATTATGTATTCATGTATAAATTGAAGCAGGTTCAGCTTAAAACAATGGATATCAGCTGCTGTTACGCTCTTGCTTTCTGTCTAGCTGTATAATTATGCTATTGACTTAATTTTTTTTAACAATGTTATGTAAAACTGTCCTGTCTGAATATTGACCCTGTGGCAAAGTCGTAAAATAATTGCATTTAATTAATTAAATAACCAAAATAAACAAAGGCATAAGCACATGGTGTTAGCATGACACAGAATTTATTCAAATAATGCATTAATATTTTTAAAGTAAATGTCTGCATGCATATGAGACTAAGCATTTATTAAGTTTGTAAAATATGAGATGTTGCCGCTTAAATTAACACACACACACACACATATATATAAATACACACACACACACATATATATAAATACACACACACATACATATACATTAATAAAA
>NC_056747.1:406004425-406076925 GCF_019279795.1 Protopterus annectens | reverse complement strand
GTTTTCTGTTCTGACAACCCCCAGTAATGGGATCTGAAAAGACAGTGTGCTGATGCTGGGACCAAAGGGATTTCAGGTACCTTTGTATCTTTTTCATGTCGAGTATTGCCAGGGGTATCATGAGAATCATAGATGCTATGAGAGACAAAATTCTGAGGTATTCCCTCACAATAACCAAAGTCTAAGTGGAAAACAGAAATAGATCTAAATAAATATCTATCTTTTTCCTGTGTAAGAAAAGCTCTTTGAAGTGAAGTGTCTAGTTGACATCCCAGGAACACAATCCTATGTGAGGGAGTAAAGATAGACTTTTGAATGTTCTCTTGGAATCCCAGCTTATGTAAGAGATCTCTAAGCCAAGAAATTCCTGGCATTTTGAATAAGATTCTGCAAAGATAAGTAAGCTATCAAAGTATTGAAAATGTGGATACACTGTAGCCAGCAATGAGATATAACAGCAGCTGGATTCTTTGTGAACACTCTTGGTGCAGTAGATAGTCCAAAAGGTAAGGCAGAGAATTGATAATGTAATACAGATGCAAAAAAAAAAAACTTACAAAATGCCTGAAATCTGGATGAATAGGAATGTAATGATGATGTGTTAATTCTAGTGTTACCAGGAAAACATGAAAGAGGAAGAAGAGGTAACAGGTTATGAAGTGACATCATTCTGAATTTGTGCATCATCACAAACCGGTTTAGGAATGCAAGACCCAGAACTGATCTCCAAGCATTATCTTTCTTTGGAACTAGGAACATCCTTGAATAAAACCCCTTCCCCACCTGGGAAGGAGGAACTGGTTTTATCACTCCTTGGGACAGCATGTGATAAACAGGTGGAAACAAAACAGTCTGATCTGCAGGATGAGGACTGAACCCTGAAATGGAGGAATTTCCTCCCAGTGCCATGTGTAAGCCTGATGAATGATTTTCAAACCCATTTGTCTAAAACAGTCTGTTGCCAATGAGAAAAATGAGGTTCCGACTTTTGGGAAGAGAAATAGGGCCAAGGTAGGAGGGGTGGTCACAATGTCTCTTAAATAGTCATTCAGACTTGTAGTGTCCTTGGATTTTGGGAGATTTTAGACATCTTTTTGGTTCTTCCATGTCACTTCTTAAACATGTTTTCCTGAATTCTGTCGAGACTGTTTATTCTGTTTTTTTTGCAAAAACTGGATGAGGAGAAAGAAAATCCCTTGGACAATTTGGAGAACGCGGGCTGAAATATTTTAGAGATTCCCTGGATCAGCTTACCCCTTTTTAATCACCTCTACAGCAGAGGCGTCAAACACTAAATCTCTATCCAAGGAAGAACTTAGTTGTTAACACCATCTGGGAGGTTCTGAGAAACTATTACAGTGGCCAGAGCCTTGGAAATAGTATCCACAGTCTTACACACACAGAAACAATGAGTAGTGACCTGTGCAACAGAAAAAAACTAAGTTATTTAAAGCAGATTTTTCTTCACAAGAAGGAGCTGTAGATAAAACATTCCTCATATTTCACAATATGTCAGAATAGATTTTGGCATGAGTCTGACAATTTAAAATTCTGTAAATCAAAGTTGCATAAGTATGCGTTTTCCCCATACTTATCAATACATTTCCATCCTTATTAGAAAGAGTAGGATTGGCTGCGGGGTCACATTTGGGAATATTGTATAAAAAGTTAAAAAAGAGAAACTTTATCTGTCTTTTTAGGGATGGCTGGCTGTCAGGAAAACTGAAGGCAGTAAGATACTAATCCTCTAAAGCAAGACAGGAGAAATGTTTGTAGTTTTAGGAAAATCCTTCTATAACAACTCACAGTATTTTCTGAGGGACTGAGGAACCTGTGTGTTCTCCCATGAAAACATTAGGACATTCTAACAATAGTCTTGAAGAAAGAGAAACCCATACAGGGAGAATCAGAAGTGTGCTGCTCTGAGTCAGAATCAGAAATCTGAGGACAAAACCCTGAATCATTCCCTGCATATTCTTGTTCAGATTCAAAATCTTGTATCTCTTCTGGAAAAGATGTATCCCTCTTTCTTTTACCAGAAACTACTCTACAAGAAGGATCGATAGCTTCAGTCAAAGCCAAAGCCAGAGCCAGACCTGTAAACTACTCGTAGCCAAAGAAATTTGAGGATGAGAAGATACATACTTGGTTTTGTGTTTCTTTTTAACAGGAAAAACAGGGCCAATGGGGATACTAATGGCAGCTGTTACTTCCACAGGTATGAGTACAGCATTCTGACAATAGAAAAACCTTCTCTGTTCCCTCTTCCAGGACCAACAGGAGTGTTTCTTGTTTGCCCATTGATGGGACTTCAACCCCCCCCCCCCCGGTCTGTAGTGACTGCAGGTGCTATACCAGTGGGATCTGGGTTAAAAGATGAGTGGTCTGAGGTGTAGCAAATGGCTGTAGCAGAGTTACCCACCTGTGGCTGAGGCAAATTGTTATCCTGCCGTGGTAACAAAGGCGGTTTGCTTAATTTTTTCATGTGGCTGAAAGAAGGACCAACTGTGAGACAATCTGTTCTATGGTTAGGCTGAAAATGATGCCTCTATCCTGAGGAAAACAAGCAGCAGTGCCAGTAAAACTACCAGTCCAGAAAAGTTACTATTACTTTTTGACAGAAAAAAATACAGTAAACAGCACTTTCAAACACTATGGCATTCTCACAAGGCTAAAATAAACACCATTTCTCAACTGAAAATATGTTATCAGTTAGATAACACAACTTTTAAACTGACAGAAACAGCGAGTGTTCTGTTTAAAAGTATGTTACAGTCTCGAGACAATCCATTTAAACACAACACTCTTAGCTTTAAAATAACATTCCTGAAGAGGAAAGTAATAAAACATCGATACAAAATAAGAAAATGGAAGTAACTTTTTTTTCCCAGAGGGAACTTATGTGGTCAACTTTGGAAAGCACAAGTCGACCATTTACCCTCAAAACATCAGTAATAAATAAGAAAATGGAAGTCTTTTTTTTTTTTCCCTCTACAGAGGGAACATATTTGCCTAGCTAAGGAAAGCACAAGCTGACTGTTTATCCCCAAAAGCCTCAGAGGAGTGTACTCTTTGGCGGTAGTAAAGCTCTGAAGGTCTTTGCACCCAAACTTGTCTTTTAGTCAGCTGAGCTCAAGCTGCTTGACAGAAGGTGCCCTGATGCCTTGGAAGCTGGCCAGCTGTATAGATCTTGGCAAGATATAACCCATATAGCTAAGGCTACTGCAGCGGTGATTAATGTGAAGGACATCTGTTGTTTAGAGTACCTTATTCAGAGTGTGCAGTAAAGAGTATACAGACTATCTAGAACTACAACTTTGAATACCTAACATAAAGTGCAGTTTTATCAGCTTTGTCTGGAGTAAAATTTAAATACACAATGAAAGGTTTTTACCACCTTACAGTGAGCACAATCAGTATAATTCATTGAAAATAAACACTGACTCTTTTTTCCCTATACATTCTAAGAAATGTTGTAGAACAATAATACCAATGGAAGTCCGGGCGAGGTACGTCACAATAGCATGAGGCCAGCTTATGAATAATAAAATTAGTGTCAATATTATGGGAGAAAATATAATTTCCTAGGATTTATGATAGACAAAATACTGAATGACTATTTGTTGTGCATATTTACATACATATATATTTATTTACACATGCGCGTGCACAAACACACTTGTGTGCGTGTATGTGGATACAAATCAGTTCAATGAATTGCCTTTTCAGTGAATCACAAAATGATTGCACAATATTATTGAAAAGACATTTCATTCAAAGTGCACTTAGCTGAATTGCAATTCACAGAATAGTGAAGAAGGCTACAATCACTGCTGGTGTAGTTTAAGATGTTAGGATTGCAGAAATTACAAGACAAATTAGTCCAACACAACATCTGTATGGTGCTAATGCCCACCTTCATGTTGTTCCACCATCTGTATTAGTTTGTTTTTGCACCAGTAGTGATACACTGTGTGTGGTGTTTTCTCTTTTCTCCATGGTTTGGCTGCGGTGTTAGTACATTTAATTAAGGGGGTTGTAAGTGCCTCACCCCACACACACACACACACACACACACACACACACTAAGGATACAGAGGGCTTACCCCTTGCAGCAAAAAAAATTGGAGGATTATTTTCTGCACCGGCAGTCCCCAGGTTATGGACATCCGACATTCGGACAACCCATAGAACTCTGGGCACTGCTTTAACTATTTAATAATTGATAATGTCACTAAGAACATCAGCGGAGGCCCTTGGCCCCTTTGTTTAGAGGAAAGCAAGCTTTATTGGCAGCTCAAAGTTAATGCTTTTGCTAGTCCTGGCCTTAATGACCAGTCCTCTCTAAAACGTATTTTACGTTTAAAAGCTTTAGAAAGATAATATTTTAAGTGTAAGACTAACATATGTGTTTAGTATGTGTGTTTGCAAAACGGGTGATATGTTATGAAGTTGATTTTATTTATCATAACAGTGAAGTATATGAATTGTTAATGGGGAGAATATGTCTTTAAATTGTCATCAGGGGAAGTGATGTCATTATGTTTGAATTATTTATACTGGCTTTTTATGGTTTGTAATTGTCTGATGAAGTTCTTTCATTTGGTTTGGACGAAAGCGCTAACCTTGATTTGTATAAGTTTGTCTTGATTTTTCGTGGATAAACTGTGGATGAACCTTTTTTGAGTAGTCCTATATTTCTGTTGTGAACCCATAGATATGAATAGGCTGCCATAGTGTTGGAAATAAATAATCTGTAAAGCTGACCAAATCTTACCTTAAAATAAAGAATTCTGTTGTACTTTCCTTTTCCCCATTTTCCCCATTCGTGAAGCTGGTCGCACATCTTGTTAGAGCCATTACTTCTCTCTTCCCAGGAAACGAGAGCTGTTTGGGTAAGAGATTGCTGTGTTGGTGATTTGATTGGTCAAGACTGCTAGCTTGTACATTACACAGTATTGAAGCAGTTACTGTACTGTACAGTAGAATGGGCAAATGACATTGCAGCTCACTAGGGTCTAGGTGACAGGAAGAGGTCTGGCAGAGGTCTGAAATTCAGGAAAGAGTGTAAAACATTCGTGGGTGGTGTCTGCAGTACAGAAATGTGAAGTGAAGCTTAAAAAGATGCAACTTTAGCATATTTGCTTTTTGGAACGTTCTACTGTACTGTATTGTATTACATTCCTATGTACTATTATTTGTATAAAACAAGTGAATGTCTGGAAAATACTGTTCTGAATCAGCTGAATTGAAATGTTAGAGAGAGGTAGACAATGGTAGTATTGACCAGTCAGACCTGAGAAGTGTCTGGCTGCAGACACCAGTACTGTGCTGTATGTGTATCCTGTGGAGTTCCACTTTAGTGCTCTACTATACTGTAGCCAGACACTTGTGTACATCTCCATTGAAGAAGTTGCAACCTATGCCTGCAAAACATAAATCCAATGCACTTTCTGGTGATGTGCCAAAGAAAAGTAAAACAGTCACCCTGGAAAATAAAGTGGCCATAATAAAGATAGGTGAACGAGGTGAAGCACCATCTGCCATTGGAAAGGCATTAGGCTATAGCCGGTCAACAATTGGAACAATTTTAAAAGACAAAGCAAGAATAATGAATCATGTGAAAGGCTATGCCCCATTGAAAGCTATGATTATTACAAAGCAATGCAGTGATTTAATTCTTGAGATGGAAAGGCTATTGCTAATTTGGATCAAAGACCAAAGTCAGAAAAATATCCCCCGTAGCCTTTCATTAGTGCAAGAAAAGGCTCAAAGCCTTTTCAATGATTTAAAAGCTGCTTGAGCAACAAGTGCAGGCAGGTGTGACAAAGAATTTTTTATGAGTAGGGGCTGGTTCCATTGCTTTAAAATGAGGACTAACTTATAAAACATATAAATTCAAGGTAAAGCGCCGAGTGCCGATGTAAGTGCTGCAAGGGATTTTCCTAAAATGTTGGAAAAAATTATTGAAGAAGGAGGTTATTTGCTAGACCAAATATTTAATGTAGACAAGACTGGCTTATTTTGGAAGAAAATGCCTGAAAGGACCTACATTTTAAAAGAGGATAGAAGTGCAGCAGGGCACAAGGCAGCAAATGATGGGCTAAAGTTATTGTTTGGGGGTAACGCGTCTGGTGGTTTTAAGTTGAGGCCTTTGCTTGTGTATCACTCCTTAAATCTGAGGGCACTACAGTATGTCATTAACGGATCTCTTCCTGTTATTTGGAAGGTAAATGCAACGGCTTGGGTTGCAATTGCTGTCTCTGAAGATTGGTTCTTGAACCATTATGTTCTTGCTGTTCAGAGGTATTGCTTGGTCAAGAAACTGATTCCAGTGGTAAACACCCTCTGTCCAGCAGCAGAATCAAACCCTGACTCTGCACCACGAGGCCTACTCTCTCCAACAACAAGTCCATCATTTTCTGCATCATCCAAATAATAAAGTTATCATAATGTTAACTCACACATGAGCGTTAACTTTTACAGTAAATGTTATCCTTTTTTTCTGTTTGAACTGTTTTAAGAACTGTTTTTTAATGTTTTTACAGTACATACAGTACTGTACTGTAGTGTGTGAACATAATGTATTATTACACAGTACTTACAGTATTATTACTACAGTATAGAGTATTATGTTTAATTATTTTTTTTATTTGCAAGTGTTTCTAAAGTGTTTCCTATGCAAAGAAAAGTAAAATAAATACTAGACTGAGGCAAACATTTGACTAAGTGACATTTAATAAGAACCATATGTACGTGTTTTGACTTGCATACAAATTTGACTTGAGGACAGACTAAAAATGGGATCTCATCCTTAACTGCCTGTATAGGAAATTTTCTGTGAAATGTGATTCAGTGAAATGTGTTTTCAGTGTATTTTTTTCAGCTATTTGGTATAGATGAAAAGGCAATCTGATGAAATGTATTGTACTCCTATATCTGTACATGTATATTTTATGTATTATATGTGTGTGTGTGTATATCTATGCGTGTGTGTGTGTGTGTGTGTGTATATATATATATATATATATATATATATATATATATATATATATATGTGTGTGTGTATATATAGACATTATACATACATATACAAACATACAAGTAATCATGGGCATATAATGTATTCCAGCAATAGTATTGCTGTAAACATGCATGTAATTATTAGTAAACTATTAAAACCAAGCTATGCATGTACTACAAATATTTTTTTTATTAATATGGAAGAAATTGTTAAGAACTAAACCAGTGTTCCCTAGAAGAAGCAGTCATGTGGAGTAAAATAAAACTGCCACAGGTGCGTAATAGCCATATCAAACATTTTATCCAAAAATCTGGCTTTAAAATGTAACTTGAAGTTAAAGAATTGATTCAGAAAGCCATCTGAGAACTTGAGCTCCCTAATGTACTTTCCTGGTAAGAAATTTTTGTAGCTATCTTTTTACAGTTCTATTTTAACACTTTTGACTGGTTAGGTATCTATAGAAGTGGCACACAGAAATTCCAATGCAAATATGCAATTGCTGCAGGATTCAGTCTAGTAAAATATTAATACATGGATTAATGCTTATTTCTAAGGCAGTCTTGTACAAGAATGTTTAATCTGTATAATACAGTAAGTGATCAACAGCAGTAAAGATTTAAAAGGATCCAGATTTGGTGGGACATTATAAGTATTGTCAAACATTATGTATTTGTAGGGTGTCTAACACTAGAATATGTTTTAATAACACTACTGTATAAACAATATAAATAAAATAGTTAAAACAATCCTTTTGAAGAAAGTTTGAAACTAACTGGTATTACCATGTATAGAAGTTCAAGTGACTGCACTGACAAGAAGGTAGTGATACTTAACATTATGGAGTTGCTGACAATTTCTGTTAAGTTTTAAGCAAGCGACTGCAAAATGAGCATCCATCCAGCAGGGTTGGCTCAAGACAATGTTTGGTAGGTATATGCAGTGCACCTGAATTAGCTCACAGGAACGACATGTTGCATAAATCTGAAAAAAGAGACCAATAGCCTATCAGTAACAAAGCATAGCGCTGTCATCTGGTTGTGGGCTGAGACTCCTATTAAAAGCTGAATGAAAAGCAAATTGACTTCCTTCCCTGTAAAAAGAAAAGAAGTATATTTTGGATCAGAAAAAAATAATTATAAGCAGCAAACTTTTTTAAAAAATGTGAAAATGTAGGAAAATTGGAGGGAGCTGTTTGACCTGGAAAAAGTGGGACAGACAAATTTGGATGACCTGTCAGAGTGAACGAGCACCAAGTCCAATGTATGTTTATACTTGTGCATGTACGCACGCACACACGCACAACACACACAGACACTTAAAACTAACCACTGAAGCACCTTTTTCTTTCAGAAAGTAACAGTATGAAAGAGCAGTCACTGTCATTTACACAGCCATTGGACTGTATTTACAGGCCATTAATGGCTGAGTTAATGGACAGCAGCAAATCTGCCAAGTTGGCAGGTGTGGTGCTGGTTCAGCCAGCAACTTCTAAGTGATTGCTCTGGCCTTAACACATATTTTACAAATTTTATTTTATTTAATTACAACCTCCGTCTTCTGCTTAATAAAAACCCTTTGCAAATGTTAGCTTCTGAATACATAATACCATACCTCTCAACCTCTTTGCACAAGAAATCTGGAAAAAGCCTAACATGATGGGTGACAAAAGCCCAAAATTGTGACAGATTTTAAATATATATATATATAAACTTAGAAAGTTTCTAGAATAACAGGATTTGTCTTAGCATGCATTTTTCTGAAGGTTGTGAAGTCTGAAACTCAAATGTATGTCATTATTTAGTGACCTCAAACCTCAGATCATCCTTGTAATTTGCCAGAAAAACTTAAATTTTATGAGGACCAGACCAAAATTATGAGGCAAAAATCTGGGCATTTGAGAGGTATGACTAATACTTATCAGGACCAGTTATTAATTAGCTCAGTGCAGTCAAAATGCAGGAGGAAAGACCTATGCATGTCAGTTACCAGTTTTATAAATGAAATTTTAAACCGTTCCTATACAGTCTGCAGCTTTGTTTTGAGCTCTTTTAGCTCAAATATGCAGATTAACCCACTGAACATTTATAGATATAAACAAGCTAAAGTGCCCGTCATAGACTTATGGATGTATCTTGCAGAATACATTGCTGTAACACTACCTAAGCCTCCGTTACTGAATCAGCATAATGCATCAGGCCCATTTTCAGAGTACTTCTAATTACTTTTTTGTAGTCACTTGTTCTTCAAATAAAATGCTTAATTTCATTAAGTAAGAGGGTAAGTATTGCATTTCCTTTCTTGTAATGAAGCCAAAATGTAATCAGGCCAAGTAAATGAAATTAGGTTTAGTGAATATCATCCCACTTCACACAAAACACAAAATGACTTTCTCCACAACTTATGTTTAAAACATGAACTATGTGTTTTATTTCAGTGAGCAAGCCCTCCACTCCTCATTTAGTGGACAGCTCCTTTTGCATTCACTGCATAATATACCCATCTCTAAGGTCTCTTGTTTTTTCATGAATTGAAAACTTTCAGCTTTGTAGCACTTGGTATGTGGAACTATTTCATGAAGATAACTTCTGAAAAATGCACAAAAGAAGAAAATGCATTTACCAGCATAACCTGCTTCCAACCAAAACAGCATATTTCATTAATAAGCAGCCTGTTTTTTGACCACTGTAACTAGGAAGCTGCCATTTTCTGTAAGACACTGTGATCTCTGGGGTATTTCTTTCTTTTGTCAGAGCATGTTTGGATGTGTACCATCTGAATATATAATTTGTATTCAATATAGTATAGGGATAGTATAGCACAATAGGAGCAATACTAGGCAGGTTATTATGGAGACCATTACATAACTAACCATATGCACCTTTAAATAGCCTAACTTGAAGGTTACTGCTCTTCTCAAGCACGTGGGCTGTAAATGATAACCCTGATCTAAATTGGTGTCTGTCCGTACATTTTTTTTAAAAGAAAAGCAGCATGCATTTGGGTGACAGGAAGACTTTGTAAGTAAACAAGTACACATCATTTTGTTTTCATTCACAAGTATGTAAGCGTCTATTATTTGATTTGCTGTGAACCAGCAGAGCCAACTCCACAAAGCTGTTTTTCGAAAGAATATGGACCAGGGACTGACATGCTCTGACCCTTATTTGCCTTTGCAGCATGACACAAAGTATATTTTAAAACATTTTTGTGGAAGGAAAGGTACGTGATTAAAAAAAAAATCTGCTTTAAAAAGTAAATGGTAATCACTTTATGCAGAATTAGATTATTGTTGCTAATCTCTAACATCTGGATAAGATCAACAGATAGTCTTAAAAAATAAAAAAAAATGAGTCTCTGGGAACAACTCTGTCACGATACATCTATGGAATTAGTCCCTGGATGTTGATAGAATTGTCACTGTCAGAAATGCTTATATCACAGAGATTTAAGGACAACATTTTATTTGCTTTTACTACAGCTCAAAGCAAATTTTCTGAAAAATTGTGTGCTTAGAAAGAGACTTTCAAGAAACATACAATGTTTAGAGGTTTTGTGCCAGCAAATGAAGTATGTGTGAAGACTGGCAGTTATACTGCTAAACTAATCACATGCATTTCTGACAGTTGTTTAGGATACTGTAGTCATTAGTGATGGTTCCTCTTTAGAGGGCATGATGATCTAATTAGAACAGGATTCAGAGACAGAACCAATAACCTTAAAACTGATAAAGATTCTCTGTGCAGCAAAAGGGCTGTGACATGTTTGCTACCAGAACCCCCTATAGAAGCTGCTGCAGTGCATCCTGCACCTGTGCCAGTTATGACAGCAGGCAGTTACGGTCCCTTATTTATCACAGCAGGCAGTTACGGTCCCTTACCTGTGCCAGTTATCACAGCAGGCAGTTACGGTCCCTTGCCTGTGCCAGTTATCACAGCAGGCAGTTACGGTCCCTTACCTGTACCAGTTATCACAGCGGGCAATAAGGGTCCCTTACCTGTGCCAGTTATCACAGCGGGCAGTTACGGTCCCTTACCTGTGCCGGTTTTCACAGCGGGCAGTTATGGTCCCTTACCTGTGCCGGTTATCACAGTGGGCAGTAAGGGTCCCTTACCTGTGCCAGATATCACAGCAGGCAGTAAGGGTCCCTTACCTGTGCCGGTTATCACAGCAGGCAGTTACGGTCCCTTACCTGTGCCGGTTATCACAGTGGGCAGTTACGGTCCCTTACCTGTGCCGGTTATCACAGTGGGCAGTAAGGGTCCCTTACCGTTGCCGGTTATCACAGCAGGCAGTAAGGGTCCCTTACCTGGGCCGGTTATCACAGTGGGGAGTAACTGTCCCTTACCTGTGCCGGTTATCACAGTGGGGAGTAACTGTCCATTACCTGTGCCAGTTATCACAGCAGGCAGTAAGGGTCCCTTACCTGTGCCAGTTATCACAGCAGGCAGTAAGGGTCCCTTACCTGTGCCAGTTATCACAGCGGGCAGTAAGGGTCCCTTACCTGTGCCGGTTATCACAATGGAGAGTAAGGGTCCCTTACCTGTGCCAGTTATCACAGTGGGCAGTAAGGGTCCCTTACCTGTGCCAGTTATCACAGCGGGCAGTAAGGGTCCCTTACCTGTGCCAGTTATCACAGCGGGCAGTAAGGGTCCCTTACCTGTACCAGTTATCACAGTGGGCAGTAAGGGTCCCTTACCTGTGCCAGTTATTACAGCGGGCAGTAAGGGTCCCTTACCTGTGCCGGTTATCACAGTGGGCAGTAAGGGTCCCTTACCTGTTCCGGTTATTACAGTGGGCAGTAAGGGTCCCTTACCTGTGCCGGTTATGTTATTACAGTGGGCAGTAAGGGTCCCTTACCTGTGCCGGTTATCACAGTGGGCAGTAAGGGTCCCTTACCTGTGCCGGTTATCACAGTGGGCAGTAAGGGTCCCTTACCTGTGCCGGTTATCACAGCGGGCAGTAAAGGGTCCCTTACCTGTGCCTGTTATCACAGCGGGCAGTAAGAGTCCCTTACCTGTGCGAGTTATCAGAGCAGCCAGTAAAGGTCCCTTATCTGTGCCAGTTATCACAGCGAGCAGTAAGGGTCCCTTACCTGTGTCTGTTATCACATAGGACAGGAAGGGTCCCATACCTGAACTACTTACCACAGAGGACAGTAAGGATCCTTACCTGTACGAGTTGTCACAGACGACAGTAAGGATCCCTCAACTGTGCCAGTTATTACAGAGGACAGTAAGGATCCCATACCTGTGTCTGTTATCACAGAGGACATTAAGGGTCCCCATACTTGTGCCACTTGTCACAGAGAACAGTAAGGATCCCTTACCAGTGCCAAATATCACACAGGACAGTAAGGGTCCCTGACCTGTGCCTGTTATCACAGAGGAGAGTAAGGATCCCTTACTTGTGCCAGATATCACAGGAAAGAGAGTAAGGATCCCTTCTGTGCCAATGGTCAGGTCAGTAAGGGTCCCTTGCCTGTGCCAGTGGTCAGAGAGGACAGTAAGGGTCCCTTACCTGTGCCATTTATCACAAAGGACAGTAAGGCTCCCATATCTGTACCATTTATCACAAAGGGGAGGAAGGGTCCCATACCTGTGCCAGTTATCACAGAGCACAGTAAGGATCCCTTACCTGTGCCTGTTATCACATCAGGCAGTACGTGTCCCTTAGCTGTGCCATTTGTCATAAATGATAGTAGGGGTGTCTTACCTGTGCCTGTTATCACAACAGGCAGTAAGGATCCATTACCTGTGCCAGTTATCAGAGAGGAGAGTAAGGGTTCCTTACCTGTGCCACTTGTCACAGAGAGCAGTAAGAATCCCTTACCTGTGCCAATTATCACAGAGGACAGTAAGGGTCCCTGACCTGTGCCTGTTATCACAGAGGGGACTAAGGATCCCTTACCTCTGCCAGTTATCGCAGAGGACAGTAAGGGTCTCTTACCTGTGTCTGTTATCACAGAGGACAGTAAGGATCCCTTACCTGTGTCTGTTATCACAGAGGACGGTAAGGATCCCTTACCTGTGTCTGTTATCACAGAGGACCGTAAAGATCCCTTACCTGTGTCTGTTATCACAGAGGACAGTAAAGATCCCTTACCTGTGTCTTATCACAGAGGACAGTAAAGATCCCTTACCAGTGTCTGTTATCACAGAAGACAGTAAATATCCCTTACCTGTGTCGTTTATCACAGTGTACAGTAATCACTTACCTGTGTCTGTTTTCAGAGGAGAGTAAGGGTCCCTGACCTGTACCAGTTATCACAGAGGACAGAAGGATCCCTGACCTGTTTCAGTAAGGGTCACTTACTTGTGTCTGTTATCACAGGGGACAGTAAGGATCCCATACATGTGTCTCTTTTCACAAAGGACATTACATATTGCTCACCTCTATCTATTTTCACAGAGGACAGTAAGGATCCCTTGCCTTTACCAGTCATCTCAGAGAACAGTAAGGGTCCCTTACCTGTGTCAGTTATCACAGAGGACAGTAAGGGTCCCTGACCTGTGCCTGTAATCACAGAAAACAGTAAGAATCCCTTACCTGTGCCAGTGGTCAGAGAGGAGAGTAAGGGTCTCATACCTGTGCCAGTTATGAGAGGACAATAAGGATCCCTTACCTGTGCCTGTTATCACAGCGGGAAGTAAGGGTCTCTCACCTGTGCCAGTTATCACAACAGGCAATAAGGATACCTTACCTCTCCTGGTTATCACAGAGGACAGTAAGGATCCTTTACCTGTGTCTGTTATCACAGAAGACAGTAATAGTCTCTGACCTGTGCCTGTAATCACAGAAAACAGTAAGGATCCCTTACCTGTGTCTGTCACCGCAGAGGATAGTAAGACTCCCTTACCTGTGGCAGTTACAACTGGGGACAGTAAGAATCCCATACCTGTCTCTTTTCACAGAGGACATTAAATATTGCCCACCTCTATCTATTTTCACAGAGGACAGTAAAGATCCCTTGCCTTTGCCAGTTATCTCAGAGAACAGTAAGGGTCCCTTACCTGTGTCAGTTGTCACAGAGGACAGTAAGGCTCCCTTACTTGTGCCAGTAATCACTGAGGACAGTAAGGATCCCTTACCTTTGTCTGTTATCACAGAGGACAGTAAGGGTCCCTGACCTGTGCCTGTAACCACAGAGTACAGTAGGGATCCCTTACCTGCGACTGTTATCACAGAGGACAGTAAGGATCCCTTACCTGTGCCAGTTAAACAGAGGACAGTAAGGATCCCTTACCTTTGCCAGTTATTACAGAGGACAGTAATGGTATATGACACGTGCCTTTTATCACAGAGGACAGTATGGATCCCTTATCTGTGCCAGTTATCATAGAAGACAGTAAGGATCCCTTACCTGTGTCTGCTATCACAGAAGACAGTAAGGATCCCCTACCCATGTCTTTTACCACAGAGGATAGCAAGGCTCCCTTACCTGTGCCTTTTATCACTGGGAACAGTAAGGATCTCTTACCTGTGCCTGTTATAACAGAGGACAGTATGGGTTCCTGACCTGTGCCTGTAATCACAGAGGACACTAAGGATCCCTTACCTCTGACATTTATCACAGTGGACAGTAAAGATCCCTTACCTGTGTCTGTTACCACAGAGAACAGTAAGGATCCCTTACCTGTTTCTGTTATCATAGGGGACCATAAGGATCCCTTACCTGTCTCTGTTATCACAGAGGGCAGTAAGGATCCCTTACCTGTGCCAGTTCTCACAGAGGGCAGTAATGATCCCTTACCTGTACCAGTGATCACTTAGGACAGTAAGTATCCTTTGCCTAGGTCTATTAGCACAGAGGACAGTAAGGGTCTCTTACTTATGTCTGTTATCACAGAGGACCATAAAGGTCCCTTACCTGTGTCTGTTATCACATAGGACAGTAAGGGTCCCTGCCTGTGCCAATTATCACAGTGGACGGTAAGGATTCCTTATCTGCCTCTTTTCTCATGAAGGATGGCAAGGGTCATTTACCTGTGTCTGTTATCACATGGGGAGAATAAGGATCCTTTACATGTGACAGTTTTCACTGAGGACAGTAAGGATCCCTTATCTGTGCATGCTGTCACTGAGATCATTAAGGATTCCTCACGTTTGTTATCACAGAGAGCAGTAAGGGTCCCTGACCTCTATCTGTAATCACAGAGGACAATAAGAATCCCTTAAACCTATATGCTGCCATGGAGGACAGTAAGGATCACTTGCCCAAGCATGCTGCCATGGAGAACAGTTAGTATCCCTCACCTGTGCCTATTATCACTGAGGGGAATAAGGATCCCTTACATGTGCCTGATATCATTCAGGACTCTCGGGAGAATAAGGATGCCTTACCTGTGGATATTATGAATGACGTCCGTGAAGATCCCTTACCTGTGTCAGTTATCACAGAGGACAGCAAGGATCCCTTACCTGTGTCAGTTATCACAGAGGACAGCAAGGATCCCTTACCTGTGTCAGTTATCACAGAGGACAGCAAGGATCCCTTACCTGTGTCTACTGTCACAGAGGACAGTAATGATCCCTTACCTGTGTCTGCTATCACAGAGGACAGTAAGGATCCCTTACCTGTGTCTACTATCACAGAGGACAGTAAGGATCCCTTACCTGTGTCTACTATCACACAGGGCAGTAAGGAACCCTTACCTGTGTCTACTATCACACAGGGCAGTTAAGGATCCCTTACCTGTGTCTACTATCACACAGGGCAGTAAGGATCCCTTACCTGTGTCATCTGTCACAGAGAATAGTAATGATCCCTTACCTGTGCTTGCTGTCACTGAGAACATCAAGGATTCCTCACTTGTGTCTGTTATCACAGAGGGCAGTAAAGGTCCCTGACATTTCTCTCTAATCATAGAGGACAGTAAGGATCCCATACCCATGCATGCTACAGTGGAGGACAATAAGGATCCCTTACCCTGACCTGTTCCTGCTATCACAGAGCACAGCAAGGATCCCTTACCTGTGCCAGGTATCACAGAGGACAGTAATGATCCCGTACCTGTGTCTGTCACCACAGAAGATAGTAAGACTCCCTTACCTGTGGCAGTTACAACTGGGGACAGTAAGGATCCCATACCTGTCTATTTTCACAGAGGACATTAAATATTGCTCACCTCTATCTATTTTCACAGAGGACAGTAAGGATCCCTTGCCTTTGCCAGTTATCTCAGAGAACAGTAAGGGTCCCTTACCTGTGTCAGTTGTCAGAGGACAGTAAGGCTCCCTTACCTTTGTCTGTTATCACAGGAGACTGTAAAGATCCCTTACCTGTGTCTTATCACAGAGGACAGTAAAGATCCCTTACCAGTGTTTATCACAGAAGACAGGAAATATCCCTTACCTGTGTTGTTTATCACAGTGCACAGTAATGATCACTTACCTGCGTCTGTTTTCAGAGGAGAGTAAAGGTCCCTGACCTGTGTCAGTTATCACAGAGGACAGTAAGGGTCCCTGACCTGTGTCAGTTATCACAGAGGACAGTAAGGGTCCCTGACCTGTGCCTGTAACCACAGAGTACAGTAGGGACCCCTTACCTGCGACTGTTATCACAGTAGGCAGTAAAGCTCCCTTACCTGTGTCTGTTATCACAGAGGACAGTAAGGATCCCTTACCTGTGCCAGTTACACAGAGGACAGTAAGGATCCCTTACCTGTGCCAGTTACACAGAGGACAGTAGGGATCCCTTACCTTTGCCAGTTATTACAGAGGACAGTAATGGTATCGGGCATGTGCCTTTTATCACAGAGGACAGTATGGATCCCTTATCTGTGCCAGTTATCATAGAAGACAGTAAGGAGAACGGTTAGTATCCCTTACCTATGCCTATTATCACTAAGGGCAATAAAGATTCCTTACCTGTGTCTGTTATCACAGAGCACAGTAAAGATCCCTTACTTGTGTCTTTTATCACAGAGGACAGTAAAGATCCCTTATCTGCATCTGTTCTCACAGAGGAGAGTAAGAGTCCCTGACCTGTGCCAGTTATCACAGAGGACAGAAGGATCCGTGACCTGTGTCTTTTGTCACAGAGGGCAGTAAGGGTCACTCACTTGCCTGTTATCACAGGGGACAGTAAGGATCCCATACCTGTGCCTCTTTTCACAGAGGACAGTAAATATCGCTTACCTCTATCTCTTTTCACAGAGGACAGTAAGGATTGCTTGCCTTTGCCAGTTATCACAAGAGGACAGTAAGGGTCCCTTACCTGTGCCAGTTGTCACAGAGGACAGTAAGGGTCCCTTACCTGTGTCAGTTATCACAGTGGGCAGTAGGGGTCCATTAACTGTGCCATTTGTCACAGTGGACTGTAAGGGTCCCTTACCTGTGTTTATCACAGAGGGCAGTAAGCGTCCTTACCTGTGCCAGTGGTCACAGAGGACAGTCAGGGTCCCTTAACTGTGCTAGTTATCACAGAGGACAGTAAGGTCCCATATCTGTACCAGTTATCACTAAGGATAGTAAGAGTCCCATACCTGCACCGGTTATCACAGAGGACAGTTGGGATCCCTTACCTGTGCCAGTTATCACAGTGGGCAGTAAGGGTCCCTTACCTGTACCAGTTTTCACAGATGACAGTAAGGATCCCTTACCTGTGCCAGTTATCACAGAGGGCAGTAAGGATCCCTTACCTGTGCCAGTTATCACAGAGGGCAGTAAGGATCCCTTACCTGTGTCTGTTCTCACAGAGGCCATTTAAGGGTCCCATACCTGTGCCATTTGTCAGAGAACAGTAAGGATCCCTTACCTGTGCCAATTATCACACAGGACAGTAAAGGTCCCTGACCTGTGCCAGTAATCACAGAAAACAGTAAGAATCCCTTACCTGTGCCAGTTGTTAGAGAGGACAGTATGGGTCCCTTTCCTGTGCCAGTGGTCAGAGTGGACAGTAAGATCCCTTACCTGTGCCAGTTATCACAGAGGACAGTAAGGATCCCTTACCTGTTTCTGTTATCATAGGGGACCATAAGGATCCCTTACCTGTCTCTGTTATCACATAGGGCAGTAAGGATCCCTTACCTGTGCCAGTTCTCACAGTGGGCAGTAATGATCCCTTACCTGTACCAGTGATCACTTAGGACAGTAAGTATCCTTTGCCTAGGTCTATTAGCACAGAGGACAGTAAGGATCTCTTACTTATGTCTGTTATCACAGAGGACCATAAAGGTCCCTTACCTGTGTCTGTTATCACATAGGACAGTAAGGGTCCCTGCCTGTGCCAATTATCACAGTGGATGGTAAGGATTCCTTATCTGCCTCTTTTCTCATGAAGGACGGCAAGGGTCATTTACCTGTGTCTGTTATCACATGGGGAGAGTAAGGATCCTTTACATGTGACAGTTTTCACTGAGGACAGTAAGGATCCCTTATCTGTGCATGCTGTCACTGAGATCATTAAGGATTCCTCACGTTTGTTATCACAGAGAGCAGTAAGGGTCCCTGACCTCTATCTGTAATCACAGAGGACAATAAGAATCCCTTAAACCTATATGCTGCCATGGAGGACAGTAAGGATCACTTGCCCAAGCATGCTGCCATGGAGAACAGTTAGTATCCCTCACCTGTGCCTATTATCACTGAGGGGAATAAGGATCCCTTACATGTGCCTGATATCATTCAGGACTCTCGGGAGAATAAGGATGCCTTACCTGTGGATATTATGAATGACGTCCGTGAAGATCCCTTACCTGTGTCAGTTATCACAGAGGACAGCAAGGATCCCTTACCTGTGTCAGTTATCACAGAGGACAGCAAGGATCCCTTACCTGTGTCTACTGTCACAGAGGACAGCAAGGATCCCTTACCTGTGTCTACTGTCACAGAGGACAGTAATGATCCCTTACCTGTGTCTGCTGTCACAGAGGGACAGTAAGGATCCCTTACCTGTGTCTACTATCACAGAGGACAGTAAGGATCCCTTACCTGTGTCTACTATCACACAGGGCAGTAAGGATCCCTTACCTGTGTCTACTATCACACAGGGCAGTAAGGATCCCTTACCTGTGTCTACTATCACACAGGGCAGTAAGGAACCCTTACCTGTGTCTACTATCACACAGGGCAGTTAAGGATCCCTTACCTGTGTCTACTATCACACAGGGCAGTAAGGATCCCTTACCTGTGTCATCTGTCACAGAGAATAGTAATGATCCCTTACCTGTGCTTGCTGTCACTGAGAACATCAAGGATTCCTCACTTGTGTCTGTTATCACAGAGGGCAGTAAAGGTCCCTGACATTTCTCTCTAATCATAGAGGACAGTAAGGATCCCATACCCATGCATGCTACAGTGGAGGACAATAAGGATCCCTTACCCCTGACCTGTTCCTGCTATCACAGAGCACAGCAAGGATCCCTTACCTGTGCCAGGTATCACAGAGGACAGTAATGATCCCGTACCTGTGTCTGTCACCACAGAAGATAGTAAGACTCCCTTACCTGTGGCAGTTACAACTGGGGACAGTAAGGATCCCATACCTGTCTATTTTCACAGAGGACATTAAATATTGCTCACCTCTATCTATTTTCACAGAGGGCAGTAAGGATCCCTTGCCTTTGCCAGTTATCTCGGAGAACAGTAAGGGTCCCTTACCTGTGTCAGTTGTCAGAGGACAGTAAGGCTCCCTTACCTTTGTCTGTTATCACAGGAGACTGTAAAGATCCCTTACCTGTGTCTTATCACAGAGGACAGTAAAGATCCCTTACCAGTGTTTGTTATCACAGAAGACAGGAAATATCCCTTACCTCTGTTGTTTATCACAGTGTACAGTAATGATCACTTACCTGCGTCTGTTTTCAGAGGAGAGTAAGGGTCCCTGACCTGTGCCAGTTATCACAGAGGACAGTAAGGGTCCCTGACCTGTGTCAGTTATCACAGAGGACAGTAAGGGTCCCTGACCTGTGTCAGTTATCACAGAGGACAGTAAGGGTCCCTGACCTGTGCCTGTAACCACAGAGTACAGTAGGGACCCCTTACCTGCGACTGTTATCACAGTAGGCAGTAAAGCTCCCTTACCTGTGTCTGTTATCACAGAGGACAGTAAGGATCCTTTACCTGTGCCAGTTACACAGAGGACAGTAAGGATCCCTTACCTTTGCCAGTTATTACAGAGGACAGTAATGGTATCGGACATGTGCCTTTTATCACAGAGGACAGTATGGATCCCTTATCTGTGCCAGTTATCATAGAAGACAGTAAGGAGAACGGTTAGTATCCCTTACCTATGCCTATTATCACTAAGGGCAATAAAGATTCCTTACCTGTGTCTGTTATCACAGAGCACAGTAAAGATCCCTTACTTGTGTCTTTTATCACAGAGGACAGTAAAGATCCCTTATCTGCATCTGTTCTCACAGAGGAGAGTAAGAGTCCCTGACCTGTGCCAGTTATCACAGAAGACAGAAGGATCCGTGACCTGTGTCTTTTGTCACAGAGGGCAGTAAGGGTCACTCACTTGCCTGTTATCACAGGGGACAGTAAGGATCCCATACCTGTGCCTCTTTTCACAGAGGACAGTAAATATCGCTTACCTCTATCTCTTTTCACAGAGGACAGTAAGGATTGCTTGCCTTTGCCAGTTATCACAAGAGGACAGTAAGGGTCCCTTACCTGTGCCAGTTGTCACAGAGGACAGTAAGGGTCCCTTACCTGTGTCAGTTATCACAGTGGGCAGTAGGGGTCCATTAACTGTGCCATTTGTCACAGTGGACTGTAAGGGTCCCTTACCTGTGTTTATCACAGAGGGCAGTAAGCGTCCTTACCTGTGCCAGTGGTCACAGAGGACAGTCAGGGTCCCTTAACTGTGCTAGTTATCACAGAGGACAGTAAGGTCCCATATCTGTACCAGTTATCACTAAGGATAGTAAGAGTCCCATACCTGCACGGTTATCACAGAGGACAGTTGGGATCCCTTACCTGTGCCAGTTATCACAGTGGGCAGTAAGGGTCCCTTACCTGTACCAGTTTTCACAGATGACAGTAAGGATCCCTTACCTGTGCCAGTTATCACAGAGGGCAGTAAGGATCCCTTACCTGTGCCAGTTATCACAGAGGGCAGTAAGGATCCCTTACCTGTGTCTGTTCTCACAGAGGCCATTTAAGGGTCCCATACCTGTGCCATTTGTCAGAGAACAGTAAGGATCCCTTACCTGTGCCAATTATCACACAGGACAGCAAAGGTCCCTGACCTGTGCCAGTAATCACAGAAAACAGTAAGAATCCCTTACCTGTGCCAGTTGTTAGAGAGGACAGTATGGGTCCCTTTTCTGTGCCAGTGGTCAGAGTGGACAGTGAGATCCCTTACCTGTGCCAGTTATCACAGAGGACAGTAAGGATCCCTTACCTGTGCCAGTTCTCAAAGAGGGCAGTAATGATCCCTTACCTGTACCAGTGATCACTTAGGACAGTAAGTATCCTTTGCCTAGGTCTATTAGCACAGAGGACAGTAAGGGTCTCTTACTTATGTCTGTTATCACAGAGGACCATAAAGGTCCCTTACCTGTGTCTGTTACACTGACCTGTGCCTGTAATCACACAGGACTGTAAGGATCCCTTACCTGTGTCTGTTATCACATAGGACAGTAAGGGTCCCTGCCTGTGCCAATTATCACAGTGGACGGTAAGGATTCCTTATCTGCCCCTTTTCTCATGAAGGACGGCAAGGGTCATTTACCTGTGTCTGTTATCACATGGGGAGAGTAAGGATCCTTTACATGTGACAGTTTTCACTGAGGACAGTAAGGATCCCTTATTTGTGCATGCTGTCACTGAGATCATTAAGGATTCCTCACGTTTGTTATCACAGAGAGCAGTAAGGGTCCCTGACCTCTATCTGTAATCACAGAGGACAATAAGAATCCCTTAAACCTATATGCTGCCATGGAGGACAGTAAGGATCACTTGCCCAAGCATGCTGCCATGGAGAACAGTTAGTATCCCTCACCTGTGCCTATTATCACTAAGGGGAATAAGGATCCCTTACATGTGCCTGATATCATTCAGGACTCTCGGGAGAATAAGGATGCCTTACCTGTGGATATTATGAATGACGTCCGTGAAGATCCCTTACCTGTGTCAGTTATCACAGAGGACAGCAAGGATCCCTTACCTGTGTCAGTTATCACAGAGGACAGCAAGGATCCCTTACCTGTGTCTACTGTCACAGAGGACAGTAATGATCCCTTACCTGTGTCTGCTATCACAGAGGACAGTAAGGATCCCTTACCTGTGTCTACTATCACACAGGGCAGTAAGGATCCCTTACCTGTGTCTACTATCACACAGGGCAGTAAGGAACCCTTACCTGTGTCTACTATCACACAGGGCAGTTAAGGATCCCTTACCTGTGTCTACTATCACACAGGGCAGTAAGGATCCCTTACCTGTGTCATCTGTCACAGAGAATAGTAATGATCCCTTACCTGTGCTTGCTGTCACTGAGAACATCAAGGATTCCTCACTTGTGTCTGTTATCACAGAGGGCAGTAAAGGTCCCTGACATTTCTCTCTAATCATAGAGGACAGTAAGGATCCCATACCCATGCATGCTACAGTGGAGGACAATAAGGATCCCTTACCCCTGACCTGTTCCTGCTATCACAGAGCACAGCAAGGATCCCTTACCTGTGCCAGGTATCACAGAGGACAGTAAGGATCCCGTACCTGTGTCTGTCACCACAGAAGATAGTAAGACTCCCTTACCTGTGGCAGTTACAACTGGGGACAGTAAGGATCCCGTACCTGTCTATTTTCACAGAGGACATTAAATATTGCTCACCTCTATCTATTTTCACAGAGGACAGTAAGGATCCCTTGCCTTTGCCAGTTATCTCAGAGAACAGTAAGGGTCCCTTACCTGTGTCAGTTGTCAGAGGACAGTAAGGCTCCCTTACCTTTGTCTGTTATCACAGGAGACTGTAAAGATCCCTTACCTGTGTCTTATCACAGAGGACAGTAAAGATCCCTTACCAGTGTCTGTTATCACAGAAGACAGGAAATATCCCTTACCTGTGTTGTTTATCACAGTGTACAGTAATGATCACTTACCTGCGTCTGTTTTCAGAGGAGAGTAAGGGTCCCTGACCTGTGCCAGTTATCACATAGGACAGTATGGGTCCCTGACCTGTGTCAGTTATCACAGAGGACAGTAAGGGTCCCTGACCTGTGCCAGTTATCACAGAGGACAGTAAGGGTCCCTGACCTGTGCCTGTAACCACAGAGTACAGTAGGGACCCCTTACCTGCGACTGTTATCACAGTAGGCAGTAAAGCTCCCTTACCTGTGTCTGTTATCACAGAGGACAGAAAGGATCCCTTACCTGTGCCAGTTACACAGAGGACAGTAAGGATCCCTTACCTTTGCCAGTTATTACAGAGGACAGTAATGGTATCGGACATGTGCCTTTTATCACAGAGGACAGTATGGATCCCTTATCTGTGCCAGTTATCATAGAAGACAGTAAGGAGAACGGTTAGTATCCCTTACCTATGCCTATTATCACTAAGGGCAATAAAGATTCCTTACCTGTGTCTGTTATCACAGAGCACAGTAATGATCCCTTACTTGTGTCTTTTATCACAGAGGACAGTAAAGATCCCTTATCTGCATCTGTTCTCACAGAGGAGAGTAAGAGTCCCTGACCTGTGCCAGTTATCACAGAGGACAGAAGGATCCGTGACCTGTGCCTTTTGTCACAGAGGGCAGTAAGGGTCACTCACTTGCCTGTTATCACAGGGGACAGTAAGGATCCCATACTTGTGCCTCTTTTCACAGAGGACAGTAAATATCGCTTACCTCTATCTCTTTTCACAGAGGACAGTAAGGATTGCTTGCCTTTGCCAGTTATCACAAGAGGACAGTAAGGGTCCCTTACCTGTGCCAGTTGTCACAGAGGACAGTAAGGGTCCCTTACCTGTGCCAGTTGTCACAGATGACAGTAAGGGTCCCTTACCTGTGCCAGTTGTCACAGAGGACAGTAAGGGTCCCTTACCTGTGTCAGTTATCACAGTGGGCAGTAGGGGTCCATTAACTGTGCCATTTGTCACAGTGGACTGTAAGGGTCCCTTACCTGTGTTTATCACAGAGGGCAGTAAGCGTCCTTACCTGTGCCAGTGGTCACAGAGGACAGTCAGGGTCCCTTAACTGTGCTAGTTATCACAGAGGACAGTAAGGTCCCATATCTGTACCAGTTATCACTAAGGATAGTAAGAGTCCCATACCTGCACCGGTTATCACAGAGGACAGTTGGGATCCCTTACCTGTGCCAGTTATCACAGTGGGCAGTAAGGGTCCCTTACCTGTACCAGTTTTCACAGATGACAGTAAGGATCCCTTACCTGTGCCAGTTATCACAGAGGGCAGTAAGGATCCCTTACCTGTGTCTGTTCTCACAGAGGCCATTTAAGGGTCCCATACCTGTGCCATTTGTCAGAGAACAGTAAGGATCCCTTACCTGTGCCAATTATCACACAGGACAGTAAAGGTCCCTGACCTGTGCCAGTAATCACAGAAAACAGTAAGAATCCCTTACCTGTGCCAGTTGTTAGAGAGGACAGTATGGGTCCCTTTCCTGTGCCAGTGGTCAGAGTGGACAGTAAGATCCCTTACCTGTGCCAGTTATCACAGAGGACAGTAAGCGTCCCATATCTTTACCACTTATCACAAAGGACAGTAAGGGTCCCATACCTGTGCCAGTTATCACAGAGGAAAGTAAGGATCCCTTACCTGTGCCTGTTATCACAGCACGCAGTAAGGGTCCCTTACCTCTACCAGTTGTCACAGACAGTAAGGATCCTTTACCTGTGCCTGTTATCACAACAGGCAGTAAGGATTCCTTACTTGTGCCGGTTATCACAGAGGAGAGTAAAGGGTCCCTTACCTGAGCTGGTTATCACAGAGGACAGTAAGGGTCCCTTACCTGAGCTGGTTATCACAGAGAACAGTAAGGGTCCCTTACCTGTGCCAGTTATCATAGAGGGCAGTAAGGATCCCATACCCATGTCTGTTATCACAGAGGACATTAAGGGTCCCATACCTGTGCCACTTTTCACAGAGCACAGTAAGGATCCCTTACCTGTGCCAATTATCACAGAGAACAGTAAGGCCCCCTGACCTGTGCCTGTTATCACAGAATAGAGTACTCATCCCTTATCTGTGCAAGTTATCACAGAGGGCAGTAAGGATCCCTTACCTGTGTCTGTTATCACAGTAGACAGTAATAGTCTCTGACCCGTACCTGTAATCCTGTAATCACAGAAAACAGTAAGGATCCCTTACCTGTATCTGTCACCACAGAGGATAGTAAGGCTCCCTTGCCTGTGGCAGTTACAACTGGGACCATAAGGATCCCTTACCTCTGTCTCCAATGACATAGAATGGTAAAGCTCCCTTACCTGTGCCAGTCATCACTGGGGACAGTAAGGATCCTTTACCTCTGTCTGTTAACACAGAGGACATTAAGGGTCCCTGACCTCTGCATGTAATCACAGAGTACAGTAAGGATCCATTACCTGTCACCGTTATCACAGCAGGCAGTAAGGGTTCCTTACCTGTGTCTATCACAAAGGACAGTAAGGGTCCCATACCCTATACCAATTATCACAGATAACAGTAAGGATCCTTACCAGTGCCAGTTATCACAGTGAGCAGTAAAGGTCCCTTACCTGTGCTAGTTATCACAGAGGACAGTAAGGATCCCTTACCCATGTCTGTTACCACAGAGGAGAGTAAGGCTCCCTTACCTGTGCCATATATCCCTGAGGACAGTAAGGATCCCATACCAGTGCCTGTTATCAAAGAGGACAGTAAGGGTTCCTGACTTGTGCCTGTAATCACAGAGGACAGTAAGGATCGCTTACCTCATCCATTTATCACAATGGACAGTAAAGATCCCTTACCTTTGTTATCACATAGGACAGTAAGGATCTCTTACTTGTGTCTGTTATCACAGAGGACCATAAGGGTCCCTTACCTGTGCCAGTTATCACAGAGGGCAGTAAGGATCCCTTACCTGTGCCAGTGATTACTTGGGACAGTAAGTATCCCTTGCCTATGTCTTAACACAGAGGACGGTAAGGGTCCCTGACCTGTGCCTGTAAACACATAGGACAGCAAGGGTCACTTACCTGTGTCTGTTATCACAGGGGAGAGTAAGGATCCTTTACATATGACAGTTTTCACTGAGGACAGTAAGGATCCCTTACCTGTGCATGCTGTCACTGAGGACATTAAGAATTCCTCACTTTTGTCTGTTATCACAGAGAGCAGTAAGAGTCCCTAACCTCTATCTGTAACCACAGAGGACAGTAAGAATCCCTTACCCCTATGTGCTGCCATGGAAGACAGTAAGGATCACTTGCCCCAGCATGCTGCCGTGGAGAACAGTTAGTATCCCTCACCTGTGCCTGTTATCACTGAGAAGAATAAGGATCCCATACATGTGCCTGATATCATTCAGGACTCTCAGGAGAATAAGTATGCCTTACCTGTGGATATTATGAATGAAGTCAGTGAAGATCCTTTACATGTATATCACTAAGGATCCCTTACCTGTTTCAGTTATCACAGAGGGCAGCAAGTATCCCTTACTTGTGTCTACTATCGCAGAGGACAGTAAGGATCCCTTACCTTTGTCTGTTATCACAGAGGACAGTAAGGATCCTTTACCGTTGTCTACTATCACAGAGGACATTAAGGATCCCTTACCTGTGTCTGCTATCACAGAGGACAGTAAGGATCCCTTACCTGTGTCTGCTATCACAGAGGACAGTAAGGATCCCTTACCTGTGTCTGCTATCACAGAGGACAGTAAGGATCCCTTACCTGTGTCTGCTATCACAGAGGACAGTAAGGATCCCTTACCTGTGTCTGCTATCACAGAGGACAGTAAAGATCCCTTACCTGTGTCTGCTATCACAGAGGACAGTAAGGATCCCTTACCTGTGTCTGCTATCACAGAGGACAGTAAGGATCCCTTACCTGTGCCAGCTATCACAGAGGACAGTAAGGATCCCTTACCTGTGCCAGTTCTCACAGAGGGCAGTAATGATCCCTTACCTGTACCAGTGATCACTTAGGACAGTAAGTATCCTTTGCCTAGGTCTATTAGCACAGAGGACAGTAAGGGTCTCTTACTTATGTCTGTTATCACAGAGGACCATAAAGGTCCCTTACCTGTGTCTGTTATCACATAGGACAGTAAGGGTCCCTGCCTGTGCCAATTATCACAGTGGATGGTAAGGATTCCTTATCTGCCTCTTTTCTCATGAAGGACGGCAAGGGTCATTTCCCTGTGTCTGTTATCACATGGGGAGAGTAAGGATCCTTTACATGTGACAGTTTTCACTGAGGACAGTAAGGATCCCTTACCTGTGCATGCTGTCACTGAGGACATTAAGAATTCCTCACTTTTGTCTGTTATCACAGAGAGCAGTAAGAGTCCCTAACCTCTATCTGTAACCACAGAGGACAGTAAGAATCCCTTACCCCTATGTGCTGCCATGGAAGACAGTAAGGATCACTTGCCCCAGCATGCTGCCGTGGAGAACAGTTAGTATCCCTCACCTGTGCCTGTTATCACTGAGAAGAATAAGGATCCCTTACATGTGCCTGATATCATTCAGGACTCTCAGGAGAATAAGTATGCCTTACCTGTGGATATTATGAATGAAGTCAGTGAAGATCCTTTACATGTATATCACTAAGGATCCCTTACCTGTTTCAGTTATCACAGAGGGCAGCAAGTATCCCTTACTTGTGTCTACTATCGCAGAGGACAGTAAGGATCCCTTACCGTTGTCTGTTATCACAGAGGACAGTAAGGATCCTTTACCGTTGTCTACTATCACAGAGGACATTAAGGATTCCTTACCTGTGTCTGCTATCACAGAGGACAGTAAGGATCCCTTACCTGTGTCTGCTATCACAGAGGACAGTAAGGATCCCTTACCTGTCTGCTATCACAGAGGACAGTAAGGATCCCTTACCTGTGTCTGCTATCACAGAGGACAGTAAGGATCCCTTACCTGTGTCTGCTATCACAGAGGACAGTAAGGATCCCTTACCTGTGTCTGCTATCACAGAGGACAGTAAGGATCCCTTACCTGTGTCTGCTATCACAGAGGACAGTAAGGATCCCTTACCTGTGTCTGCTATCACAGAGGACAGTAAGGATCCCTTACCTGTGTCTGCTATCACAGAGGACAGTAAGGATCCCTTACCTGTGTCTGCTATCACAGAGGACAGTAAGGATCCCTTACCTGTGTCTGCTATCACAGAGGACAGTAAGGATCCCTTACCTGTGTCTGCTATCACAAAGGACAGTAAGGATCCCTTACCTGTGTCTGCTATCACAGAGGACAGTAAGGATCCCTTACCTGTGTCTGCTATCACAGAGGACCGTAAGGATCCCTTACCTGTGTCTGCTATCACAGAGGACAGTAAGGATCCTTTACCTGTGCTTGCTATCACACAGGACTGTAAGGATCCCTTACCTGTGTCTACTATCACAGGACATAAGGATCCCTTACATGTGTCTACTATCACAGAGGACAGTAAAGATCCATTACCTGTGTCTGTTATCACAGAGGACAGTAAAGATCCATTACCTGTGTCTGTTATCACAGAGGACAGTAAAGATCCGTTACCTGTGTCTGTTATCACAGAGGACAGTAAAGATCTTTTACCTGTGTCTGTTATCACAGAGGACAGTAAAGATCCGTTACCTGCGTCTGTTATCACAGAGGACAGTAAGGATCACTTAATTGCGTCTGTTCTCACAGACGAGAGTAAGAGTCCCTGACCTGTGCCAGTTATCACAGGGGACAAAAGGAACCCTGACCTGTGCCTTTTCTCACAGAGGACAGTAAGGGTCACTTACTTGTTTGTTATAACAGGGGACAGTAAGGATCCCATACCTGTGTCTCTTTTCACAGAGGACAGTAAATATTGCTTACCTCTATCTCTTTTCTCACAGGGCAGTAAGGATCCCTTGCCTTTGCAAGTTATCACAGAGGACAGTAAGGGTCCCTTACCTGTGCTAGTTATCACAGAGGACAGTAAGGGTCCCTTATCTGTGCCAATTCTCATAGAAGAAAGTAGGGATCCCTTAACTGTGCTTGTTATCAGAGTGAACAGTAAGGGTCACTAACATGTGCCATTCATCACAGAAGGCAGTAAGGACCTCTTACCTGTGTCAATTACCACAGAGGATAGTAAGACTCTCTTACCTGTGCCAGTTATCACAGAGGGCAGTAAGGATCCCTTACCTGTGCCAGTTATCACTGGGGCAGTAAGGCTTCTTCATCTGTGCCAGTTATCACAGAAGGCTGTAAGGATCCCTCACTTGTGTTCATTATCATTGGGGACAGTAAGGATTCCTTATCTGTGCCAGTTATCACAGGGGACCAAAAGGGTCCTTTACCTGCATCTGTTATCACAGAGGACAGTAAGGATCCCTTACCTGTACCAGTTATCATTTGGGACAGTAAGTATCCCTTGCCTACATCTGTAATCATAGAGGACAGTGAGGGTTTCTGACTTGTGTCTGTAATCTCTCATGACAGTAAGGATCCCTTACTCCAGCCTGCTATCATGGAGAATAGGTAGTATCCCTTACCTGTGCCTATTATCACTGAGGAGAGTAGGGATCCCTTACATGTGCCTGGTATCATTAAGGAGAATAAGGATCCCTTATGTGTGTCTGTTATGAGTGAAGCCAGTGAAGATCCTTTACATGTGTCTGTTATCACTAAGGACAGTAAGGATCCTTTACCTGTGCCAGTTATCGCAGAGGATAGTAAGGATCCTTTACTTGGGCCAGTTATCACAGAGGACATTAAGGGTCCCTGACCTGTGCCTGTTATCACAGAGGAGAGTACGGATCCCTTACCTCTGCCAGTTATCACAGAGGACAGTAAGGATCCCTTACCTATATCTGTTCTCACAGAGGATATTAAGGGTCCCATACCTGTGCCACTTGTCACAGAGAACAGTAAGGATCCCTTACCTGTGCCAATTATCACACAGGACAGTAAGGATCCCTTACCTGTGCCAGTTATCACAGAGGACAGTAAGGATCCCTTACCTATGTCTGTTATCACAGAAGACAGTAAGGATCCCTGACCTGTGCCTGTAATCACAGAAACCAGTAAGGATCCGTTAACTGTGCCAGTGGTCAGAGAGGACAGTAAGATCCCTTACCTGTGCCAGTTATCACAGAGAACAGTAAGCATCCCACATCTGTACCAGTTATCACAAAGGACAGTAAGGGTCCCATACCTGTGCCAGTTATCATGGAGGACCTGAAGGATCCCTCACCTGTGCCTGTTATCACAGCAGGCAGTAAGGGTCCCTTACCTGTGCCTGTTATCACAACAGGCAGTAAGGATCCCTTACCTGTGCCTGTTATCACAACAGGCAGTAAGGATCCCTTACCTGTGCCGGTTATCACAAAGGAGAGTAAGGGTCTCTTACCTGAGGTGGTTATCACAGAGGACAGTAAGGGTCCATTACCTGTGCCAGTTATCACAGAGGACATTAAGAGTCCCATACTTGTGCCACATTTCACAGAGCACAGTAAGGATCCCTTACCTGTGCCAATTATCACAGAGAACAGTAAGGGTCCCTGACCTGTGCCTGTTATCACATAGGAGAGTAAGGATCCCTTACCTGTGCAAGTTATCACAGAGGGCAGTAAGGATCCCTTACCTGTGCAAGTTATCACAGAGGGCAGTAAGGATCCCTTACCTGTGTCTGTTATCACAGAAGACAGTAATAGTCTCTGACCTGTGCCTGTAATCACAGAAAACAGTAAAGATCCCTTACCTGTGTCTGTCACCACAGAGGATAGTAAGGCTCCCTTACCTGTGGCAGTTACAACTGGGGACAATAAGAATCCCTTACCTCTGTCTCCTATCACATAGAATAGAAAGGCCCCTCTTACCTGTACCAGTTATCACTGGGGACAGTAAGGATCCCTTACCTCTGTCTGTTAACACAGAAGATAGTAGGGGTCCCTGACCTGTGCTTGTAATCACAGAGTACAGTAAGGATCCTTACCTGTGCCAGTTTATCACAGAGGGCAGTAAGGATCCCATACCTGTGTCTGTTATCACCGAGAACATTAGGGGTCCCATACCTGTGCCACTTTTCACAGAGCATAGTAAGGATCCCTTACCTATGCCAGTTATCACAGAGGACAGTAAGGATCCCTTATCTGTGCCAGTTATTACACAGGACATTAATGGTATCTGACCTGTGCCTGTTATCACAGAGGACAGTAAGGATCCCTTACCCATGTCTGTTACCACAGAGGATAGTAAGGCTCCCTTACCTGTGCCATTTATCCCTGGAGACAGTAAGGATCCCATACCTGTGCCTCTTATCACAGAGGACAGTAAGGGTTCCTGACTTGTGCCTGTATTCACAAAGGACAGTAAGGATCCCTTACCTCTGCCATTTATCACAGTGGACAGTAAAGATCCTTTACCTGTGTCTGTAATCTCACAGGACAGTAAGGATCCCTTACTCCAGCGTGCTACCATGGAGAACAGGTAGTATCCCTTAACTGTGCCTATTATCACTGAGGAGAGTAGGGATGTGCCTGATATCATTAAGGAGAATAAGGATCCCTTACGTGCATCTGTTATGACTTAAGCCAGTGAAGATCCTTTTACATGGGTCTGTTATCACTAAGGACAGTAAGGATCCGTTACTTGGGCTAGTTATCACAGAGGACATTAAGGGTCCCTTACCTGTGCCAGTTATCACAGTGGACAGTAAGGATCCCTTACCTGTGTCTGTTATCACAGAAGACAGTAAGAGTCCCTGACCTGTGCCTGTAATCGCAGAAGACAGTAAGAGTCCCTGACCTGTGCCTGTAATCGCAGAAGACAGTAAGAGTCCCTGACCTGTGCCTGTAATCGCAGAAGACAGTAAAGGATACCTTACCTGTGCTTGCTATCACACAGGACAGTAAGGATCCCTTACCTGTGCTTGCTATCACACAGGACAGTAAGGATCCCTTACCTGTGCTTGCTATCACAGGACAGTAAGGATCCCTTACCTGTGTCTACTATCACAGAGGACAGTAAGGATCCCCTTACCCGTGTCTCACAGAGAACAGAAAGGATCCCTTACCTGTGCTTGCTGTCACTGAGAACATCAAGGATTCCTCACTCGTGTCTTATCACAGAGGGCAGTAAGGGTCCCTGACCTCTGGTCTGTAATCCTAGAGGACAGTAAGGATCCCATATCCCTGCATGCTGCCATGGAGGACAGTAATGGTCCCATACCTGTACCAATTATCACAGAGGACAATAAGGATTCTTACCAGTGCCAATTATCACAGCGAGCAGTAAAGGTCCCTTACCTGTGCCAGTTATCACAGCAGGCAATAAGGATCCCTTATCTGTGCCAGTTATCACAGCAGGCAATAAGGATCCCTTATCTGTGCCAGTTATCACAGAGGACAGTAAGTGTCCCTTACGTGTACCAGTTATCACAGAGGGCAGTAAGGATCCCTTACCTGTGTCTGTTATCACAGAGGACATTAAGGGTCCCATACCTGTGACAAGTTATCAAAGAAGGCTGTAGGGATTCCTTACCTGTGCCAGTTATCACAGAGGACAGTAATGGTCTCTGACCTGTGCTTCTTATCACAGAGGACAGTAAGGATCCCATACCTGTGCCAGTTATTACAGGGGCAAGTAAGGATCCCTTACCTGTGGCTACTATCACATAGGACAGTAAGGATCCCTTACCAGTGCCACTTATCATAGAAAACAGTAAAGATCCCTTACCTGTGTCTACTATCACAGAGGACAGTAGGGATCCCTTACCTGTGCATGATGTCACTGAGAACATCAAGAATTCCTCACTTGTGCCTTGTTATCACAGAGGGCAGTAAGAGTCCCTGACACCTCTCTAATTATAGAGGATAGTAAGGATCCCTTACCCCCCTATGTGTTGCCATGGAGGACAATAAGGATCCCTTACCCCAGCATGTTGCCATGGAGAACAGTTAGTATCCCTTACCTGTGCCTGTTATCACTGAGGACCATAAAGATCCCTTACCTGTGTCTGTTATCAGAGAGGACAGTACAGATCCCTTACCTGTGTCTGTTATCACAGAGGACAGTAAAGATCCCTTACCGGCCTCTGTTATCACAGAGGACAGTAAAGATCCCTTACTGGCCTCTGTTATCATAGAGGACAGTAAAGATCCCTTACCTGTGTCATTTCTCACAGAGGACAGTAAGGGTTACTTACCTGTGTCTGTTATTACAGAGGACAGTAAGGATCCCTTGCTTGTGCTAGTTATCACAGAGGACAGTAAGGATTCCTTACCTGTGCCAGTTTTCACAAAGGACAGTAAGGATCTCTTTACCTGTGCCAGTTATCACAGAGGACAGTAAGTATCCCTTACCTGTGCCAGTTATTACAGAGGACAGTAATGGTATCTGACCTGTGTCAGTGATCACATAGGACAGTAAGGATCCCTTATCTGTGCCAGTTATTATAGAAGAAAGTAAGGATCCCTTACCTTTCTCTACTATCACAGAGGACAGAATGATCCCTGACCTATGCCTTTTGTCACAGAGGGCAATAAGGCTCACTTACTTGTGACTATTATCACAGGGGACAATAAGGATCCCATACCTGTGTCTCTTTTCACAGAGGACAGTAAATATCGCTTACCTCTCTCTCTTCAGAGAGGACAGTAAGGATCCCTTGCCTTTGCCAGTTATCACAGAGGACAGTAAGGGTCCCTTACCTGTGCCAGTTATCACAGAGGGCAGTAAGGATCCCTTACCTGTGCCAGTTATCACAGAGGACAGTAAGGATCCCTTACCTGTCTAAGTTATCACTGGGGCAGTAAGGCTCCCTCATCTGTGCCAGTTATCGCAGAAGGCTGTGTTAGTTATCACTGGGGACAGTAAGGATTCCTTATCTGTGCCAGTTATCACAGAGGACCAAAAGGGTCCTTTACCTACATCTGTTATCACAGAGGACAGTAAGGATCCCTTATCTGTGCCAGCTATAACTTGGGACAGCAAGTATCCCTTGCCTATGTCTGTTATCATAGAGGACAGCAAGGGTCCCTGACCTGTGCCTGTAATCACAGAGGACAATAAGGATCCCTTACCCCAGCCTGCTACCATGGAGAACAGGTGGTATCCCCTTACATGTGCCTGATATTCAGGAGAATACGTATCCCTTACATGTGCCTGTTATGAGTGAAGCCAGTGAAGATCCTTTACATGTGTCTGTTATCACTAAGGACAGTAAGGATCCTTTACCTGTGCCTGTTATCACAGAGGAGAGTAAGGATCCCTTACCTCTGCCAGTAATCACAAAGGACAATAGTGATCCCTTATCTGTGCCATTTATCACAGAGGATGGTAGGGATCCCTTATTTGTGCCATTTATCACAGAGGATGGTAGGGATCCCTTATTTGTGCCAGTTATCACAGAGGACAGTAAGGATCCCTTATTTGTGCCAGTTATCACAGAGGACAGTAATGATCCATTATTTGTGCCAGTTATCACAGAGGACAGTAAGGATCCCTTACCTGTGCCAGTTATTGCAGAGGACAGGAAGGATCAGTTACCTGTGTTTATCAGAGTGAACAGTAAGGGTAACTAACCTGTGCCAGTTATCACAGAGGAATGTAAGGATCCCTTACCTGCGTCTGTTACCACAGAGGATAGTAAGGATCCCTGATCTGTGCCAGTTATCAAAGAGGACCAAATGGATCCCTTACTTGTGCCTGTTATCACTTGGGACAGTAAGTATCCCTTGCCTATGTCTGTTAGCACAGAAGACAGTAATGGTCCCCTGACCTGTGCCTTTAATCACAGAGGGCAATAAAGGTTCATGACCTGTGCCTGTAATCATGCAGGACAGTAAGGATCCCTTACCTGTGTCTGTTATCAGAGTGGACAGTAAGGGTCCATGACCTGTGCCTGTTATCCCAGAGGACAGAAGGATCTTTAACGTGTTTGTTATCCCAGAGCATAGAAAGGATCCCTTACCAGTGCCAATTATTACAGAGGATAGTAAGGATCCATTACCTGTGTCTGTTATCACAGATGACAGTAAGGGTCCATGATCTGTGCCTGTTATCACAGAGGAGAGTAAGAATCCCTTACCTGTGCCAGTTATCACAGCGAGCAGTAAAGGTCTCTTACCTGTGCCAGTTGTCACAGAGGACAGTAAGGATCCCTTTCCTATACCAGTTATCACAGCCGGCAATAAGGATCCCTCCTCTGTGCTGTTTATCACAGAGGACAGTAAGGATGTCTTACCTGTGCCAGTTATCACAGAGGACAGTAAGGATGTCTTACCTGTGCCAGTTATCACAGAGGACAGTAAGGATCAATTACCCATGGTAGTTATCACAGAGGACAGTAAGGATCCCTTACCTGTGCCAGTTATTACAGAGGACAGTAGTGGTATCTGACCTGCGCCTGTTATCACAGAGGATAGTAAGGATACCTTATCTGTGACTGTCATCATAGAAGACAGTAAGGATCCCTTACTTGTGTCTATTATCACAGAGGACAGTAAGGATCCCTTACCCATGTCTGTTACCACAAAGGATAGTAAGGTTCCCTTACCTGTGCCAGTTATCACTGGGGACAGTAAGGATCCCTTACCTGTGTCTGTAATCACAGAGTACAGTAAGGATCCTTTACCTATGTCTGCTATTACAGAGGACAGTAAGGGTCCCTTGCCTGTGTCTGTTATCAAAGAGGACAGTAAGGGCCCTTGCCTGTGTCTGTAATCACAGAGGACAGTAAGGGTCCCTTGCCTGTGTCTGTGTAATCACAGAGGACAGTAAGGGTCCCTTGCCTGTGTCTGTGTAATCACAGAGGACAGTAAGGGTCCCTTGCCTGTGTCTGTGTAATCACAGAGGACAGTAAGGGTCCCTTGCCTGTGTCTGTGTAATCACAGAGGACAGTAAGGGTCCCTTGCCTGTGTCTGTGTAATCACAGAGGACAGTAAGGGTCCCTTGCCTGTGTCTGTTATGACTGAAGCCACTGAGGATCCTTTGCATGAGTCATGTGGCATTCTCGTATATATATATATATATATATATATATATATATATATATATATATATGTGCACACACATATGTATATATGTATGTTTCTTGTTGGGACTTTTAAATTGTTAGTCATTTAATTAATTCATTCATTAATTAATTGTGTTCCTTGATTGGAGTATGCATACTATATCTAGTGATGTTTTTAACTGTTCAATCATCTGATGAAGTTCTGTTTTGTGCAATAAAGGAACAAAAGTGCTCATACTTTACTACTGCAGCCTGAGGTATTCTTCATTCAACAACAGTTTGTTGTGTTTTGTGAGTGGCTGCACTATGGCTATTTTGGCTTTCAACCGTTTAGTGTGTCTGTTATCACTGAGGACACTGAGGAAAGTAAGGATCCCTTACTTGTACCTGTTATCACTAAGGACTATAAGGATCACTTTCCTATGACTGTTTTCACTGAGGACAGTAAAGGTTCCTTACCTCTGCATGCTATCACTGAGGACAGTAAAGATCCCTTTTTTGTACGTTATCACTGAGGAACTGAAGACAGTAAGGATTCTTTACCTGTGCCTGTTATCACTATGGACCATAATGATACCTTACATGTGTCTTATTGCTCTGGACAGTAAGTATATCTTACCTGTGATCACTGTAGACTGTAAGGATGCCTTACATGTGTCTGTTATTGCTTTGGACAGTAAGTATACCTTACCTGTGCCTGCTATCACAGTAGACTGTAAGGATGCCTTACATGTGTCTGTTATTGCTTTGGACAGTAAGTATACCTTACCTGTTCCTGCTATCACTGTGGACCGTAATGATACCTTACATGTGTCTGTTATTGCTTTGGACAGTAAGTATACCTTACCTGTGCCTGCTATCACAGTGGACTGTAAGGATACCTTACATGTGTCTGTTATTGGTAAGGTATAGTAAATATACCTTAACTGTGCCTGTTATCACTGATGATTTTAACAATCTCTTATATGTGCTTATTCCTTTATATGTGCTTATTATTGTTATTTTTGAGGGGAGTAGAATCCTTTATCTGGTTCTGTTATCACTAAGGACATTAAGGATCCCTTGCCAATGTCTGCTATCACTGAGGGAGCCTTACCTGAGCCTGTTATCACTGAGGATAGTAAGGATCCCTTACTAGTGCCTGTTATCACTGAGTGATCCTTTACCTGCACCTGTTATCACTGAAGACAGTAAGAATCCTTTATCTATGCCTGTTGTCACTGACTACAAGAAGAATCCCTTACCTGTGTGTGTTATCACTGATGACTGTAAGGATTCCCTTACCTGTGCCTGTTATTACTGAGTAGGTAAAGATTCCTTATCTGTGCCAGTTATCACTGACAACAATAAGGATCCCTTACCTGTGAATGCTACCACTGTGGGGAGCAAGGATTCCTTACCCGTGTCTCCTATCACTGAGGACCTCAAAGATCCCTTACCTGTCTTTATTATCGTAGAAGATGGCAAGGATCCTTTACCTGTGACTGTTATAACTGAAGACATTGAGGATCCTGTGCACATGCCTGTTATCAGTGAGGACAGTAAGGATCCCTTACTTGTGCCTGTTACAAATGAATCCAGTGAAGATCCTTTACATGTGCCTGTTATTACTGTAGATATTAAAGATCCCTTGCCTGCGCCTGTCATCTCTGATGACGTTAAAAATTCCTTGCTTGTGCCTGTTTTCAGTGAGGACAGTAAGTATCCCTTACCTGTTGTTACTGAGAACTATAAGTATCCCTCACTGTACCTGTTGTTACTGAGAACTATAAGTATCCCTTACCTGTGCCTGTTACTGCTGAGGACAGTAAAGATGCATGCTCCTGTTATCACTGAAGACAGAAGGGTCCCTTATGTGAGCATGCTATCATTGAGGTCCATAGTCCTTTACCTGAGCATCTTGTCACTGAGGAATCCTTTACCTGTGCCTGTTATCTTTGAGGGATCCCTTACCAGAGTCTGTCATCACTAAGAACAGTGAGGATCCGCAACCTGCGCCTATCAGTAAGGATCCCTTCCCTGTGCCTGTTTTCACTGAGGACAATAAGGATCCCTTATCTGTGCCTATCACTGAGGACAGTACGGATCCTTTACCTCTGCATACTATCTCTGAGGACAGTATGGATCCCTTACATGTGCCTGTTATCACTGAAAACACTAAGGATCCATTACCTGTGCCTGCTATGAATGAAGTCAGTGAGGATCCTTTACTTCTGTCTGTTATCGCTGATGACAGTAAAGATCCTTTAGCTGTATGTGTTATCAATGAGTGATCCCTTGTGTGCCTGATATCACTGATAACATCCCCTACATGTGCTTGTTATTGCTGAGTAGTAAGGATCTCTTACCTGCACCTGTTTTCATCAAGGACAGTATGGATTCTTTATCTGTGCCTGTTATCACCAAGGCCAGTATGGATCTCTTACCTGTGCATGTTATCACTAAGGACAGTATGGATCTCTTACCTGTGCATATTATCACTGAGGACAGTATTAATCTCTTAACTGTGCCTGTTATCACTTATCTGCACCTGTTATCACTGGGGACAGTAAAGATCCCTTACCTGTAACTGTTATCACTGAGCTATCCCTTACCTGCACCTTTTATCAGTGAATACAGTAAGAACCCTTACATGTGCCTGTTATCATTGATAACAGTAAGGATTCCTCACCTGTGCCTGCTATCACCGATAATAGATCTCTTATGTGTTCTGTATTCACTTAGAACAATAAAGATCCTTTACCTGTGCCTACTATCACTGAGGACAACAAAGATCCCTTACCTGTATTTGTTGTTACTGAAGATGGGAATGATCACTTACTTGTGTCTATTATCACTGAAGACAGCAAAGATCCCTTACCTGTGTCTGTTGTTACTGAAGAAAGGAATGATCACTTACTTATCATGGAGGACAGTAAGGATTCCTTACCTGTACATTGTGTCACTGAGAATAGTAAACATCCCTTCCATGTGCCTGTTATTACTGAAGACAATGAGAATCCCTTACTTCTTCCTGTTACCATTGAAGGCCGTGAGAATCCCTTACCTGCGCCTGTTATGATTTAAGATAGTGGAGATGCTTTACCTGTTATCAGTAAAGATAATGCAGATACCTGACCCATGCCTATTATGATCTTAGATAATGGGGATCTCTTACCTTTGCTTGTTATGACAGAAGACACTGAGGGTCCCTTACCCAAGCCTGTCAAGACTTAAGCCAATAAGGTTCCCTTGCATGTCCTGTTATGACTAAAGAAAGATATTCTTCAAAAGCTCAGAATTGTCATATTTTCTGCGTCAACCACATTTAGATGTTCTCTGAATACATACTTGTGCAATGTGGCATACCATATTTTTAATAAAAGACCATATTAGCTGGTGACTGAGCATTCTCTCTGGTAGCTGCAAGAATGTTGTCTGGTATTGTTGAAGCCTTGGTAGCCTACTTGGGGTCCCTTACCTGTGCCAGTGGTCAGAGAGGACAGTAAGGGTCCCTTACCTGTGCCAGTTATCACAGAGCATAGTAAGGATCCCTTACCTGTGATCAAATCAGGCAGTAAGGGTCCCTTACCTGTGCCATTTGTCACAGATGACAGCAAGGGTGTCTTACCTGTGCCTATTATCACAACAGGCAGTAAGGATCCAATACCTCTGCCGGTTATCACAGAGGACAGTAAGGATCCCTTACCTGTGTCTGTTATTACAGAGGACATTAAGGGTCCCATACCTGTGACAGTTATCACAGAAGGCTGTAGGGATTCCTTATCTGTGCCAGTTATCACAGAGGACAGTAAAGGTCTCTGACCTGTGCCTCATCACAGAGGACAGTAAGGATCCCTTACCTGTGCCAGTTTTTACAGGGGATAGTAAGGATCCCTTACCTGTGGCTACTATCACAGAGGACATTAAGGATCCCTTACCAGTGTCTGTTATCACAGAGGACAGTAAGGGTCCCTTATCTGTGCCACTTATCATAGAAAACAGTAAGGATCCCTTACCTGTGTCTACTATCACAGAGGACAGTAGGGATCCCTTACCTGTGCATGATGTCACTGAGAACATCAAGAATTCCTCACTTGTGTCTTCTTATCACAGAGGCAGTAAGGGTCCCTGACCTCTCTCTCTAATCATAGAGGTCAGTAAGGATCCCTTATCCCTATGTGCTGCCATGGAGGACAATAAGGATCCCTTACCCCAGCATGTTGCCATGGAGAACAGTTAGTATCCCTTAACTGTGCCTATTATCACTGAGGACAATAAGTATCCCTTACCTGTGTCTGTTATCACAGAGGACAGTAAAGATCCCTTACCTGTGTCTGTTATCACAGAGGACAGTAAAGATCCCTTACCTGTGTCTGTTATCACAGAGGACAGTAAAGATCCCTTACCTGTGTCTTTTCTCACAGAGGACAGTAAGGGTTACTTACCTGTGTCTGTTATTACAGAGGACAGTAAGGATCCCTTGCTTGGGCTAGTTATCACAGAGGACAGTAAGGATTCCTTACCTGTGCCAGTTATCACAAAGGACAGTAAGGATCAATTACCCGTGCCAGTTATCACAGAGGACAGTAAGGATCCAGTAAGGATCCTGTACGTGTGCCAGTTATCACAGAGGACAGTAAGGATTCCTTACCTGTGTCTACTATCATAGAGGACAGAAGGATCCCTGACCTGTGCCTTTTGTCACAGGGGGCAGTAAGGGTAACTTTCTTGTGACTGTTATCACAGGGGACAGTAAGGATCCCATACCTGTGTCTCTTTTCACAGAGGACAGTAAATATCGCTTGCCTCTCTATTTTCACAGAGGACAGCAAGGATCCCTTGCCAGTTATCAGAGAGGACAGTAAGGGTCCCTTACTTGTGCCAGTTATCACAGAGAGTACAGTAAGGATCTCTTTACCTGTGCCAGTTATCACTGGGGCAGTAAGGCTCCCTCATCTGTGCCAGTTATCGCAGAAGGCTGTAAGGTTCCCTCAATTGTGTTTGTTATCACTGGGAACAGTAAGGATTCCTTATCTGTGCCAGTTATCACAGAGGACCAAAAGGGTCCTTTACCTACATCTGTTATCACTTGGGACAGTAAGTATCCCTTGCCTTTGCCAGCTACCACTTGGGACAGTAGGTATCCCTTGCCTATGCCAGCTACCACTTGGGACAGTAAGTATCCCTTGCCTATGTCTGTTATCACAGAGGACAGCAGGTGTCCCTGACCTGTGCCTGTAATCACAGAGGACAGTAAGGATCCCTTACCTCAGCCTGCTACTATGGAGAACAGGTGGTATCCCCTTACATGTGCCTAATATTCAGGCGAATAAGTATCCCTTACGTGTGCCTGTTATGAGTGAAGCCAGTGAAGATCCTTTACATGTGTCTGCTATCACTAAGGACAGTAAGGATCCGTTACCTGTGCCAGTTATCACAGAGGATAGTAAGGATCCTTTACTTGGGCCAGTTATCACAGAGGACATTAAGGGTCCCTGACCTGTGTCTGTTATCACAGAGGAGAGTAAGGATCCCTTACATGTGCCAGTTATTGCAAAGGACAGTAGTGATCCTTTATCTGTGCCATTTATCACAGGGGATGGTAGGGATCCCTTGTTTGTGCCAGTTATCACAGAGGACAGTAAGAGTCCCTAACTTGTGCCAGTTATCCCAGAGGACAGAAGGATCTCTGACCTGTGTCTGTCATCCCAGAGGACACTAATGATCCTTTACCTGTGCCAGTTATCATAGAGGACTGTAAGATCAGTTACCTGTGTTTATTAGAGTGAACAGTAAGGGTAACTAACCTGTACCAGTTATCACAGAGGAATGTAAGGATCCTTTACCTGTGTCTGTTACCACAGAGGATAGTAAGGATCCATGAGGACCATAAGGATCCCTTATCTGTGTCTGTAATCACAGAGGGGACAGTAAGGGCCCCTGACCTGTGTCTGTTATTACAGAGGACCATAAGGATCCCTTACTTGTGCCTGTTATCACTTGGGACAGTAAGTATCCCTTGTCTATGTCTGTTAGCACAGAAGACAGTAATGGTCCCTGACCTGTGCCTGTAATCACAGAGGACAATAAAGGTTCCTGACCTGTGCCTGTAATAACACAGGTCAGTAAGGATCCCTTACCTGTGTCTGTTATCACAGTGGACAGTAAGGGTCCATGACCTGTGCCTGTTATCCCAGAGGAGAGAAGGATCTCTGACCTGTGTCTGTTATCCCAGAGTTTAGAAAGGATCCCTTACCAGTGTCAGTTATTACAAAGGATAGTAAGGATCCCTTACCTGTGTTTGTTATCACAGAGGACAGAAAGGGTCCATGATCTGTGCCTGTTATCACAGAGGAGAGTAAGGATCCCTTACCTGTGCCAGTTATCACAGCGAGCAGTAAAGGTCTGTTACCTGTGCCAGTTGTCACAGGGAACAGTAAGGATCCCTTGCCTGTACCAGTCATCACAGCCAGCAATAAGGATCCCTTATCTGTGCTGTTTATCACAGAGGATGGTAAGTGCCTTTACCTGTGCCAGTTATCGCAGAGGACAGTAAGGATTTCTTATCTGTGCCAGTTATCACAAAGGACAGTAAGGATTCCTTACTTGTGCCAGTTATCACAGAGGACAGTAAGGATTCCTTACCTGTGCCAGTTATCACAGCGGACAGTAAGGATCCCTTACCTGTGCCAATTATTACAGAGGACAGTAGTGTTATCTGACCTGTGCCTGTTATCACAGAGGACAGTAAGGATCCCTTATCTGTGCCAGTTATCATAGAAGACAATAAGGATCCCTTACCTGTGTCTACTATCACAGAGGACAGTAAGGATCCCTTACCCATGTCGTGTTACCACAAAGGATAGTAAGGATCCCTTACCTGTGCCAGTAATCACTGGGGACAGTAAGGATCCCCTTCCTGTGTCTGTAATCACAGAGGACAGTAAGGATCCTTTACCTATGACTGTATTATAGAGGACAGTAAGGGTCCCTTGCCTGTGTCTGTAATCACTGTGTCTGTAATCACACAGGGCAGTAAGGATCTCTTACCTGTGCCTGTTATAACTTAAGCCACTGAGGATCCTTTACATGCGTCATGTGGCATTCTCGTTTACATATATATATGCACGCACATATATGTATGTTTCTAGTTGGGACTTTTAAATTTAGTCATTTAATTAATTAATTGTGTTCCTTGATTGGAGTATGCATACTATATCTAGTGATGTTTTTAACTGTTCAATCATCTGATGAAGTTCTCTTTTATGCAATAAAGGAACAAAAGTGCTCCTACTTTACTACTGCAGCCATACTTGTATTTATCATTGAGGCATCCTTTACTTGTGCTTGTGAGTGGCTGCACTATGGCTATTTTGGCTTTACCGTTTATTGTGTCTGATAACACTGAGGACACTTGCCTATGCATCTTATCTTTAAACATAGTTAAAATACCTCACTTGTACCTGTTATCCTTGCAAGATCCATTATCTGAGCCTTTTATCATAGACGATAGTAATGAGTCCTTACCTGTGCATGTTTTTGGTGAGCAGATCCATTACCTCTGCCTATTATCATGGAGGACAGTAAGGATTCCTTACCTGTACGTTTCGTCACTGAGAATAGTAAACATCCCTTCCATGTGCCTGTTATTACTGAAGACAATGAGAATCCCTTACTTCTTCCTGTTACCATTGAAGGCCGTGAGAATCCCTTACCTGCGCCTGTTATGATTTAAGATAGTGGAGATGCTTTACCTGTTATCAGTAAAGATAATGCAGATACCTGACCCATGCCTATTATGATCTTAGATAATGGGGACTTTACCTTTGTTACTTATTACAGAAGACAGAGAGGGTCCCCTTACCCAAGCCCGTCAGCCTCAAATGCCAATAAGGTTCCCTTGCATGTCCTGTTATGACTAAAGAAAGATATTCTTCAAAAGCTCAGAATTGTCATATTTTGTGTGTCAATCACACTTAGATGTTCTCTGAATACATACTTTTGCAATGTGCATACCATATTTTTAATAAAAGACCATATTAGCTGGTGACTGAGCATTCTGTCTGGAAGCTGCAAGAATGTCGTCTGGTATTGTTGAAGCCTTGGTAGCCTATTCAGATGCTCTTAGTTAGAAAATTATAAGATAGAAAGTGACACAGGATTATTGAAATCGTAAACTAATACCTTATAGCCTTATAAATGCTATGCAGTGAAAATGAATGCATTCTGTACAGTTTCAAACTGTACATTATAGAACCAAAAACATTCTAGTAATAAAAGTTATTTATATTTCATAGAATGAATTCCTAGTATAAGACAAGAGAAAGTAGTATCTTGTGTTTTCAAAAGGTTCATGCATTATTGGTACATCCGGTTTGAATGAAATTGGTATTCATTTGTTCTGATCCCGCTTCATTTACTGTGTCTTCACTGTACACCAAGCAGTTGCTAAGTTATTGAGCTACTCACATGATTATGTTTGTCCTGCTGTCTTGCACAAAAGTTGGATTACTTATTAAAGCTTTTGAACCATTAAGATGATGGACTTTTCAGTGATGATATAAATGTGGCTCAGAGGTATGGGTCTAATTGTTTCTTCCTTCCATCCACCCTGCTGTGGTTTTATTTATTTGTTTGTTTGTTTGTCTTTATCGGGAAAGTTTGACTGGGTAATATATCCATTTTCAGCAGAGGCCCAGGTAGAAACATTCCATTTGTTTACATTGCATTATAGTTAATTGCAATGAAACACAGAGTAGTTATATTTCTATTCACATGTATATACATACATTAGTTACATTTATACATTCTAAGAATTTACAAAGTTAGAAGTTACTAAAGAGAAAGCCCATATGCAACTTAGTAGATTGTACAGACAGCAGTTATCTGGAAACTCCCAGATATGCTCAGAAATAGTCCAAAATGATAAAAAAATCACTGAACCCACAGACATTGCCAACATACTGGCAGACAGGTTCAGTGCAAATTTCTCCCCTCCCTCCCCCCCCCCCCAAAAGGAGAAATATCTATCTCACCAGAGTCTAGCCTCCCAAACATCTCAGATGCCCAGGTGAGAGCTGCTCTCTCTAAAGCAAAAAACACAGCATCAATGGGACCGGACGGTGTCCCCGGATGTGTGCTACACGAACTCAATGAGGAACTAAATCCACACATAAGGCTGCTGTTTAATCTTAGCCTTACTACAGGATACGTACCCAAAGAATGGCGTCGGCAACTGTGGTCCCACTCCACAAAGGCGGTGCTTCTACGGACCCTGGAAATTACCGCCCCATAAGCTTGACGAGCCTTGTCTGCAAAGCTATGGAGAGGATCATAATGGAACTCATAAATAAAGACATTGGGGACCTACAGACGCTGGATCCTACCCAATTTGGCTTTGTCAAGGGCAGATCCTGCCTCTTGAACTTGGTCGACTTTTTCGAAACAGTCACTAAGGCCATTGATGAGGGTAAGGCAGTTCACACAGCCTACCTTGACCTAGCAAAAGCGTTAGACACAATACCCCACTCGGGCATCATAGAAAAGCTCACCAGCTTAGATGTAAACCCATATGTCACAAGATGGGTTGCAAACTGGCTCAAGGACAGAACACACAGGGTTAGAGTTGCTGGTGCCATGTCAGACTCTAAGCCGGTCACGAGCGGTGTCCCACAGGGCTCAGTCCTGGGCCCCTCTTGTTCGGCATTTATTTTTCTCAAGTGTAGGCAAACATAGCGGGATTGTGGTTGACAAAATTTGCAGATGACTGCAAACTGGGCACCATAATTGACACTCCATCAGACACAGACATCCTCCAGAAAGGTCTCATAGAAATGGATAACTGGTGCCAGAGCCATGGCCTTAAGCTAAATGCCAAAAATGTATAGTCATACCCTTTGGGAAAAATAAGGTAACCCCTAATTACCACATAGGTGGTAATCCATTAAACACGGAAGAAGTTATCAGGGACCTGGGGACCCAAGTTGACAGTAACCTCTCTTTTGACACTCACATTGCCAAAGTGGTTAGGAAGACCTTCTACATTGCCCACCTGATCATGAAGGGATTCACATCCAGATCAGGAGAGGTCATTGTACCCCTGTACTCTTCACTTATCAGACCAATGATTGAGTACAACGCCCCATTCGAATGTACCTTACCCGACACCTGCAGCAGTTGGAAAGACCCCAAAAGTTCCTCACCAAAAGGATAAAGGGGCTCAAACATGTGTCATACGATGCCCGACTGAAGAAACTCCAGCTCTATTCAGTCGCATACCGTCTGCTCAGAGGTGATCTGTGCCTGACATACAAGGCCATGTCCAACCCGGAATTAATGGACATGCTCCACCTCAAAAATCCAAATCCACCAGAGCCACGAGAGCAAGAGACTTAAACCTCAACACGGATATAAATAGGACATGCTGGAGGGACAGATTCATCACCCAGAGACTCCCTACACTATGGAACAGAATCCCAGTCCATGTGAGGCAGAGCACCTCACTGACTCTGTTCAAGAGAAATCTTGACGAGTGGATGGGAGATCGTAGGTTTACCCCGGGAATCATCTCTGTATCACTGCTGGACAGAGGCACAGCAAATTAATGGGTATAGTATTCTCATCCTAAGGGGTGGTGAAAGCCACACACACTCTGGCTAGGCTTATAAATGCCCTAGGGCAGATAGCCTAGTATGAACCTATGAACCTATAAAAATTGTTTTGTCATTTCAGTGAGAGGTTGAGAGTATTCTGTTCAAGGAGAGTATTTGTAGAGTATCATACAGTGAGCGCAAAGTCTTAACCTGGTGATGAGCATGTGCAGGACCAGGATTGATTAAGATGCTGTTTAAGCAGTGGTTTAAAACCACTGAGCTTGTCGGAGAGTTTTATTTGTGTGGGGATACTTTTCCAGAGTTTAGCAATGTATTGGGAATGGAGCAAGTCTCCTGCAACATTATTTGATTTATTTGTAAGGAGTAAGAATTTGTTACTGGAACGAACATCCGTTGCTGGAGAGTAGGGCAGTAATAACTTTTGTAGTGCAGGGAATTTTCTGGATGATGAATGAGTTTGCGTGTGAATATGTTAGACAGTTGTGCAGTTCAAGCTAGTTTAATTGGTTTACGCTATGACAATGGTGGGTTCTATAAGGGAGACTGGTGGCAAATTTAGCTATTTTCTTATCAAAGGAGGCAAGTTTCTTGAGTATTGTTTGTTTGTTAGGATAGCAGCAGCATATAAGAGAGATACATTAGCATGCGTGTTGAGTATTGTTTAAGTTTGTTAGGATAGCAGCAGCGTATAAGAGAGATGGCAGTAAGATATGGTGGCTAGAGTTTTCATGCAGTATCTGTAAGGAATCCATTGATCTTATAAAGGCAGCATAGTTTCTGTTGTGTAGATTTAATGCTGTGCAGTATATGCTGGTCATATTTGAGATTGTTTTTTTATCATAATGCCTAGACGTTTACTGTGAGTTACAGTTTCAATAACAGTATTATTTGCTGACTATATGGTAAAAATATTGCATTTGATTTTGGCAACTTTTGGGGGTGAAAAGCATTAGCTTAGTTTTCTTGCAGTTGAGTAGGAGGTTTGATTTTTTTGAACCAGGCTCCTACAGAGGAGAAATATATTTGAGTAATGTTTTGGAGATTATTTATTGGTGAGGCTGTACATATTATTTATTTCCAGTTTGATAACCGGTGAAGTCCACTGGGCCTGAAAGCCCGTTTTCAGTGGAGGCCCGGGGAGAAAAGCTCCATAATAATAATATATTACACACATAACACTCTGTGTTCTAACGGCATAACACCTTTAACAATTTCCAAAAACATAGCACATTTAGCAGTTTACATAAGAAATTAATATTTTTATACAATTGTATTGTTAGCATAGAAGAGAGAGAAAAAAAGAAATTATACATAGATCTTGAATGCAAGAGAAGTAAAACAGAGGAGAAGTGAAGGAGATGCAAAGAATTTCAAGGAGAAGAGATGCCAGGAGGAAGATAAAGAACAGTTAGACTAAGATTCATTTTATGTTTGAGTCTAAAAGTACAGCTTATGAAAAAGGTAAAAGATACATTTGTGAGACTAGGCATGCATGTAGGCAGTGGGGAGGAGACGATTTAAAAGGAATAAATATAGAGTTTTATATTAATGTCGAGTCATCTGCATACTGAATTAAACTAGCATGGTGAGTGGAGGTGTGGAGGTTATTAATGTTGTGTCTTTCGTCTTTTCCCGGTTAGGGGTCGCCACAGCGGAACTTCGGTCCGCTAATGATTGGCAGTAGATTTTTACGTGCCGAGTTGCCAGCCCTGACGCACAGCCTTCAAAGAAGGTACGCCCATTCACGCATGTCTCCACACAGAAGACGCTTTAGCTGAGAATCAAACAACGCTACTGCAGCACCATCACCACCACAGTGTGGCAGTTATTAATAAATATATTAAATAGGAGAGGTCCCAGGATTGAGCCCTGAAGGACATGTATAGTAAATGGTTAAAAGGATGAGTAGGTTTGTTGTCATTTAATGGCTCGTTGCCTTCCTGATAGCTAAGTGACCATGACAAGGAGTATTGTGAAAGTGCTATTGAGGGGAGTTGAATGAGCAATTGTTAGTGCAAGACAGTATCAAATGCCTTTTGACAAGTCTAGGAACATGGTGGACACAAGCAGACCATCGTTTCTATGTCGGTGTATTCCATTGTTAAAGTGTAGTAGAGCAGTACTGGTGCTGTGCTGGGGCCTAAAGCCATGTTGTGTTTCTGAGAGCAGGTTATTTGAGGTTAGGTATTGCATCAGCTGCATATGGATACATTTCTCAAATATTTTGGATCGGGAGGAGGGAATCGCTATTGGTCTGTCGTTATTAAACTCTGCAGAAGTGCTGCCTTTGTGCAGTGATATAATGTAGGATTTTTTCCACAGTGATGGGATGTATATTTCTGCTATGGGCCTATGAATTAGTATGGACACAGGGAATTTTAAGAATTCTGTGGCCATTTTTAGGTAGTCTGATAGTAGCTGGTCTTCAGCTTAGTTTTTAGTTTTAGGAGCAGTAACCAAGTAGTACGCTAAAATACAAAGAAAAAGAAGTGCGGAAAACCGCAACCAGTCCAGAGTCAGTAGATGTTGCAACAAGTCGTGCACAAAAATGCTGTCAGGATACCACTTGCTCTTCAATTTAAAAAGTACCAATGCACCAGCAAAGTAAAATAAACTACTTTTATTCCACAAAGAATTGCCACAAGCGCTTTCGCCCGGTATTACCGGGCTTTATCAAGCGTGACTTTTACAACTGAAGTTAGAGCTTTTAAACTAATAGTTGAAACATTTCATTGGTGGACCAATTAAACAATTAGTTAAATTGTATTTAGCAAAAACAATGATGTCATTATGTTTGTGCTTCTACAAAAAAGAAGATATGTCATAAAAATAATAATACATCCTATGCCCTGTTGTTAAATTCATAAATTCATTTACTACATACATTTAAAAACGCAACCTATGTTTTTGTTAGTGTTTAAAATGTGAAGTAAAAAACCTCATTGAATAGTTTTCAATGAACAATACTGCCCTACAAATCTCGCAAATGTCTTGAATGAAATTATTATAAAGTGCAAACTGCATGAACTCTGAATGTGTAAATTTGATGCAAAACTGTTTTTTTAAAAACATAATAAACTTGCAAGAAACACTCCAGTTAAACTAACAGATAAATAAATCCTGTTACAAATAAATCTTATTTCACTGAAAAGTAGCAAGTGTAAAATGAAACAAACATGAATGAAATAAAAAGTTACTCCTAGATTATAACTGGTAACTTTTCATCTTGAGAACGCTAGTCAGACTTAAACTTTCGTTTAAACCAGGATGTTTAGTTGCGTTCAATTTTAATTGCCAAATAAGTTCCTTAGTGCAAAGTGCAGTCTCCCAGTCACCCCCCTAGGATCCTAGTTTTAGGAGCAACTTCATTATGAGCTGTGGGCAATTTTGGTTGGACAGGGGTAGACTGAGAGGGGAGATGTATCAGAGTCTGAGAGATTATATTGATTGTATAAAGTAGGAATTAAACTGTGTGGACAGTCCATCGTATTGTTTGTTTTGGAGAGGGAATGGTGCTCTGGCCAGGGTGGAGTAGTTTATTTAGTGATGACCAAAAAAGTTTTGAGTTGTTTTGATGTTTGTCATGTAGGTTGGTATAGTATGTTTTCTTGTCCTGTTTGACATGGAGTTTTGCAAGGTTTCTAAGATGCCTAAATTGCTGGAAGGCATTTTGAATTCTATTTTTATACCAATTTTTCTAGGCTTTAAAGAGTTTTTTTTTTGTTTCTTTTGCTAGCCATGGTGCAGGGTTGGACTTTACTCTTTTGTTACGTACTGGTGCTAGATTATTTAAGGTGTGTAAGAATGTTATTAAAGTGTTCTACAGCAGTATCTAGTGGCATTGTTTTAAGTAGATTCCCAGTTATATTCTTTTCATATTTCATTGAAATTATATTTGCTAAAATTGGTTGTATTTCATATTTGATTATAGATAATGTTTATCTAGGTTATGGTGTAATGGAATGTGTCGGTATGTGGTCACTTGTGCTATCTGAGAGGCAGTCTACTTTTGTCAGTTTGTCTGATCTGTTTGCAAGGATCCAGTTTAATGTTGAGCATCTCCCCAAGGTTCTGTTGATTCTAGTGGGTATGGTTATTAATTGTGTGAAGCTGTTCAAGTTTATGGATTCAGAGGGGGTAGTGGAATTTATGAGTTACCAGTCTACAAGTATTATAGTTTAATGATTAACTTGTTAGATATCCAATACAGGATGCTTTCAGAGTATCAATGTTCTTCTCTGGTAGTATACAAATTGCTGTTAAACATATAGTTTTCCTATTGTTGATTTTTAGGAGTGTTACTAGAAGTTCAGCCTTATTAGGGAGTAAGGTGCTGGTTGGGGATGTTTTTAAACCCGGTGTAGCTACTGTTGCCTACCCTTTATGATAATTTGACCACATATTTCCCCCCATTTCTTGGCTGCTGACAATAAGCTCATAAGTATCATTTTACAAAGTCTCTCCCCTTAATGGTCTTTCAGCTTGGTGAGTAGTTTGATTACTTAATAATATTGAGTGCACTGATTTTAGTATCAAATTAGTGATTTTTTTTTTTTTGTTCACTATAATTAGTCTACTGGTTCTTATTGGTGGCAGATGAATGTTTCCAGACTAGTTGTTTTGAATTGAAATGTAAATACACAGTAGCAAGTCCACCCAAGCATCATTCTAAAACTGAACACCAAGCAGTTGTAGTTATCCCTGCTCCCAAAGTCATTCCTTTCGGTACCATGGACCAGAACTTCTCCACAACTTCTCTAGCCAGCCTGAGTATCTTGAGACAGTGTAAGAATTGTCTCATGCTGTTCGATGATCATTTATTACTCAAACAGCATAACACAGTATGTGAGAGATGTACATATATAATACCCTTGGAAGCAAAAATCCTACACACAGTAAATCCAGATGCCAAAATCGTCAGCAGTATACCACACCTCACCTCACATCACATCTCTCCAAAGCCACCACAATACTCATAATCCAGCCTACGCAGAGGTTCTAAAGGTGAACTTTGCCGAGATCTCCAAAACACAACACAGGTTCAAAGCACACCCAGCATGTTAAGCCTACTTCCTCACATAGCACAAGTTGTCCCAAAGTCACAGATGCTGAGCCCATAAGGCAGGCACCAACCCAACCAAGCATTCTTGTTATAGGCGACTCCATTATGAGACAAAGAGATGTGCCTCTTACCAGGCTGAGCACAGAAAGATTGACAGTTAGTTGCCTATCTGGTGCCAGGATCATGGATCCATCACATCATGCATGCACTCAAGTCCTTGAACAACAAGTACCAGTATGACTCTGTCATTGTTCATGTCGGTGCCAATGACATGAGGTGCATCTTCCTGGATTATTTGATGAGACATGATGAAGGTTTCAGACTATATGTCCAGGGTAGGTATGGGCCTAGCATTGAGCAGCATTCTATCTTCTGCAAGTATGATGCTGCGATATGAGCAAAACATAATTGACTTCAATAATTGGCTTAGTTTTTGGAGTCATTCAAAGGGGGTTCAATATTCGTCCGTCTGGGATGGATATGATTGACAGATCATGCTGTTTCACCAAGGATGTCCTGCATCTGTCCCCTCTAGAGTTTTGTTTGCAAAGACACTGTTCACCCCCATAGGGACTTCTTTAGGCAGTGCCAATCTGATAAACCTACCAGCATAAAACCAAAACACCAGGTAGTGAACTGGAAGCTGGAACATGATCCAGTAAATAAATTAAAATTATAACATGAGGGTACATGGAAAACATAAATAAACAAATAAATAGTTTACTTGGTGTGCTTGTTTTTTAGTTTTACACAAACATCATTCTAAAAGTTATCTTAAAGCAGTTATAGTTACCCCTGCCCCCAGAATCTTTCCTTTTGGTACCATGGCCCAGTATTTCTAATTAACTCCAAGTGGTTATAGTCACCACTGCCCCCAGAATGACCATTTTTAACTTATCTGAGAAACCTTTCAACAAAACAAGCAAAGGAAAATACGAAGGTGTTGCTGATCAATGCTAGGAGACAGAACAAGAAACTACACTCGCTACAAGCTCTTCTCACCCTGGAAAACAATGAAGGCTGTGTAGTGACTGAGACATGGTTTAAAATAACAGAGAGCACTCTAGCTGAGTGGGCTTATAATGCTTTCCACGTGTTTAGATCAGCTACTGCACAAGAGGGGAAAAAAGGTGGAGGTGTACCAATCTACATCCCGAAGAGACCCACATCAAAGCAACATAATGCACTAGAGCTTCTTCATGTCCAAATAACCATCAGAAAGGTTCTGTACCATATATTAGGTAGCTCTAGAACTCCAACTATGACAGAAGAAAGCCACAAAACTTATATACAGGAATTAGAATCACTCCGTATTAAACCCAATATCATGTTCATAAGTGATCGAAACTATCCAACTATAGACTGGGAAACTTACACCAACACTACTGCACAAACACATAAATTATTGGAATCAGTACAAATGCCCTGGAACCATTAGTCAAAGTACCCACTAGGGGGATCTTCCCCTTAATACTAGGGGAGCATCTTGCACAATCCCTTCCATATCTTCACCACTTGTTAGGTCTGACCATAAAGCAGTCTCCTTAAAATAAAACTGAAACCAGAGGCTAATTCCACCCAAGAGTACATTTAGAAATGTGTTTAAGACAAACTATGTACTCCTAAGTGATACACTGGTAAGCTTTAAATCCCCTCCAAACCCACTTAAATGCACTGAATACTTAGAAATATAAACATGTAAACAGTTGTATAGATGCAGCTGTACCCCACAGGAATAAGTGCAGGGCAAACCCTTGAAACAAGCCCACATGGTATAGCAATAATATAAACAAGCTTTATAATAAAAGAAAAAAAATTCTAACCAAAATAAGAAGAGTAATTCCTAGACTATTACATCCCTTGTCACTGAAATAAACAAAAAACTCAGGAACTTAATAAAATCCACCAAAACCACATTTGAGGCTAAAATAGCTACCCAAACCAAAGGCAATCACAAGGCATTTTTTAGCTATGTTTGTAATCTCAAAAGCACAATATAGCAATGAGCTGAGCTGATTGTGAATGATGTTACCTACACTGAGGCTGAAAATATAGCGAACCTACTGGCCAATAATTTTAACTCTAACTTCGCCCCTATCTCCTCCCCATCTGTCCCTCAAGATATACCTGAAACCATCTCACCTCCAGCTATCAGAAGTCCTAAAATTGCTTTCAAAAGCTAAAAGTACGGCATTGGCAGGTCCTGACAATATCCCTGGATGCATCTTAAATAACATAAAACACAATTTAACCTCAGCCCTAACAACTCTGTTTAGTTTCAGCCTCAATGCAGGTTTTGTACCAAGTGAATGGAGAACAGCTATAATCATTCCTCTGCATCTGGGAGGTTCTGTACCTCAAACACAGGCAATTACAGAACCGTAAGTCTGACCAGCCTCATATGCAAAGCCATGGAAAGACTGATCGCGGAATTAATCAATCAGGACATAAGGGACCTCCAAACAATGCACCTGTCTCATTTTGGATACATCAATGGCAAGTCGTGCTTACATAATCTGATGGATTTTTTTGAAAAGGTCACCAAAGCAATAGATGAAGGCAAAACAGAATGCACCACATACCTTGACCTGGCTAAAGCTTTTGACTCAATTCCCCACTCAGGCACAGTAAAAAAGCTAAATAAATGGAGAATAAACCCCCTATGTTACCTGCTAGATTGCCAACTGGCTTACATATAGGACACAGATGATCAAATAGGGGAAGTAACCTCCGCAAAGGGACCAGTCACCAGTGGAGTCCCCCAGGGTTCTGTGCTGAGACCTCTCCCGTTTGACATCTATTTTTCTAAAGTGAAAGCCAATACTAAAGGGCTCTGGATGACTAAGTTTGCAGATGACTGCAAGCAAGGAGCAGTTATTGAATCCCCGAATGACTTGGCCATCCTGCAGGAAGGCTTGTCTCAAATAAATAACTGATGTCAAAATCATGGTCTGAAACTAAATGCCAAAAAATGCATTAGTGTATCCTTTCGGAAGTCATCTATACCAGGGAACTACCACATTGACAATACTCCCCTAAGAGCTGACCCAGTTCGGGATTTGCAAGCTTATGCGGACAGTGACATAACTTTTAAGCAACATGTGTCCATCGTTGTATGAAAGTCCTTCTGTACTGCACAGCTTATAAGCAAAAAAAGATTGTGTCTAGAGCTAGGGATATCCTTGTCCCCCTTTACTCAACTTTCATTAGGCTAATCATTGACTGTAATGCCCCCTTTGGCATGTATCTGTCCAGATACATGCAACAACAGGAAAGCCTGCAGAGATACCTTACTAAAAGGATAAAAGGTCTAAACAACATATCCTACATGGACTGACTTAAAGCCTTGTCACTATACTTGGTATCCTACAGACTGCTAAGAGGTTACCTGTGGACATGCAAGGCATCCTCTGACTCATTACCGATGGATTTATTGCACATCAGCAAATCAAATGTTATCAGAAATACTTGGTATGGGGATCAAAACCTCTTCTGCAACATCAACAGAATGGTTTGGTGGGGCAGTTATATTTCACAGAGAAAACTGCTTCTAAGGAGCAGACTCCCCATCCACATAAAGTAAACTTCACCCCTGTCTATTTCAAGTACAACTTAGATCTATGGATGGGAAATAGAAAATGTACCTGAGGACTGCTCCCTGTACTACTAATGGACAGAGGCAATGCTTTATCCCATGAATGGGTCCCCTCAAATTATCTATAGTATGATCCCAGTTATTCTTACTAGGGGTAATATATAATTATCGACCATGGAATGTATAAGGCCAGTCTATAACCAAATGGGATAGGTTATTTTAAGCACAAAGACAAACTGACTAGGCTTAAAATGGCTCACAAGGGCTGTTAGCCTAGTACTTACCTATGAAATTAGGATAGCCCAAACAGTGGCAGACTTTGTGCCACTAAAATAAGTTAGATGCCCTTTAGTCAAAATCAACTCATGGTGACTCTGTGGGTAGGCCTCCATGGTGTTCTCATGGCATATTATGGAAGCAGATTGCCAGGTCTTTCTTGGACGTAGATACTGCTGCTGCCCAGTTGTGTCCCAACCAGGTACTGAACCCAGGTCTACCAGTTGGTAATCCTGTGCCTTAGCCTCCATGTGACTGGTCTAGAGTAAGTCTGGCATTCTTAGATACCATTTTCAAAACTTAATGGCCATCAGCCTGCTTTTTTAAATTTTTGGCACAATGTTAAAAATCACAGAAATGCTGCTATGTATATTTCTTACAGTTTGGTGTTAAGCAGTTCTTGTGCACATGTCATGAGAAGATTTCAGAAACACTGAATGTATAATGGTACAACAGTACAGATGGATATATTACGAGTATTATTTCTGGGCTGTTAATGGAAAAGAGAGTAAATGTCACATGTAGCTGTGTGCTTCACTTCATTAAAGTGATTTAGTACTGTCTGTAACTTCTATTTTTAAGCAAAAATGTTACCATTTTCCAAATACAAGTGTTTGAAAATCATGACTTAAATGGTAAAGTTTCCTCTGAAGTCTGCAACTCTGTTTCTGTTATCAACTTAGAGCACAAACTATGACTGACTGTGAATAATAAAATGAACTGCGCACACTGATACTTGATTAAAGGAAAAGAATATTGACTCAGGTAAAGCGGACTAGGGATTGCTGACAAGACTGCAGCAGTGTATGCAAAGAAAAGGGGCACACTTTTAATCCATGTTTAAAAAAGGGGCACACTTTTAATCCATGTTTAAAAAAGGGGCACACTTTTAATCCATGTTTAAAAAAGGGGCACACTTTTAATCCATGTTTAAAAAAGGGGCACACTTTTAATCCATGTTTAAAAAGGGGCACACTTTTAATCCATGTTTAAAAAGGGGCACACTTTTAATCCATGTTTAAAAAGGGGGCACACTTTTAATCCATGTTTAAAAAGGAAGCACACTTTTAATCCATGTTTAAAAAAGGGGCACACTTTTAATCCATGTTTAAAAAAGGGGCACACTTTTAATCCATTTAAAAAAGGGGCACACTTTTAATCCATGTTTAAAAAAGGGGCACACTTTTAATCCATGTTTAAAAAAGGGGCACACTTTTAATCCATGTTTAAAAAAGGGGCACACTTTTAATCCATGTTTAAAAAAGGGGCACACTTTTAATCCATGTTTAAAAAAGGGGCACACTTTTAATCTATGTTTAATGCTGCTGCAATTATTAATGGAAGAAGACATATATTAAAATAAATGAAAGTTTTAGATATGTAATAAGAAAAAGCATTTGTGATGTTGCTGATATGTCCGAGAGCTACGTAAAAAGGATTCCATGTGCATTTGAACTTTTTAACATTTCTTTTTAGATTCAGTGAAGGTTCACCCAGCACTGCAATCAATCGCATGGCTTAGTATAATGAAGCTATTAATGTTAATGTGTTATTCTTGTATAGCAACCTGTATTGAAATGTACACCAAATGGGAGAACTCATGGTACCAGACTATAAAACCAATTAGATATTAGAATTCACTACACAGTAAATCCAGAATATATAGTGAGCCTTGTAGCCTAAATTGTTCTCTCAGTATTGCTCAGGGCACTTTGGTCATGCGTTTGCAACTCTAAAATTCTCATTATGCATCATAACTCTCAAATGTGAAATATCAGATATTCTACAATTGTTTATTGACAGAGCTAGTTTAAAACTGAGCAGTGTGTGCATGCATGTGCTCAGGTTTCCAAAAGATTCTTTCCTCAACTGCCCCCCCCCCCCTAAGAGCAGCTGCCACAATTATTGCTCTTGGGCTCTCCATCCAAAACAGCTACAGGTAGTTATAGGCAAGTATTTATTGGTAGTGGCTAGGTCATTTATCTACTTAGAGATTCTGCATTCCTGCCATTCCTAACAGTTGGCAAGTACCACAGTCCTCATCATTAATCCTAAAATGATGGAGCTAAAGAAAGGTGATCTGCATCTGTTTCAAAGAGTTACTTTCTATCATAGCTTTTGAGAGTTTAGTATACAAGCTGGTAGTAAGTCTAATAGTTACTGTCACTTACAGGCAAAGCTTACAAGTTTAATTCAGGCAGTAGCTTACATGGTAGAACGAAAATTGTTGCACTCACTTAGATGTGTTATGATGAGGGTATGGGGTGGGAAGTTATGAAGTTATATCCCAAGCATGTAGTGGAGATTTTTTGCATAAAATTGTTTGAAGCTGAATGAGAACAAGGTCAGTGGCATTACAAAATGTCTGTAGGTTTCTTTTCTGTTTGTAATGTGATTGGGGCATACTTGTGAAAGAAGATGCTTTTTCAAGAAATATGGTTTAGTATTCAGTAGGCACTGGGTTTGCTATGTCATGCCATGAAAACAGGAATCTTGAGATACTTTTCAATCATATGTGAATAAGGCTAATGAGAAACATTGTATTTATGTCCATAGACTGAAACAAGCCAATGACCTGCATATTTCTTAATTAAGTAATGTGGCCTAGAGTTACTCCAGAGTCGCGCTGCTGCCTGTGGTCATACTGAGATTCTGCAACATACATTGGCCTTTAGTTCAGTTGGATGGGTAGTCTTTCTTTTTTTACTTTCAGGCCAGACCAGACAATCTAAACATAATGACCACCATTCTTGGGATATAATTTACCGCTGATTGCAAAACCTATATGCTCAGAATTTAAGGAGTTTAATTAAAGTAAAGTTGAACAACCCACAGTGGTACAGTGGTAGCATTGTTACCTCACAGCAAGAGGTTCTCTTATTCGATTCTCTGCTGGAGTGCCTTCTGTGTGGAGTCTGCATGTCCTCCCCATGATTCGAGTGGCCTCCGAAAAACATCTGTGAATGGGCGTGCCTTCACTGAAGGTTGGGCATCGGGCTGGCAACTCGGCATCATAAAAATCGATTGCCAATAATTAACGGACCGGAGTTCCGCTGTGGCGAACCCTAACTGGGAAAAGCTGAAAAGACAAACAAAAACAATTAAAGTAAAGTTGAATATGCAGTTTTTCATAATATTTTCTGTGGTATAGAATCCATCTACATCTAGAGACAGTAAAGTTGTAGTGCACCTTTTCAACAAAAACTACAGGAGAAGTAGCAACTAAGGCAGCACAAGCCTTTGGCAAAGGTTAAGTATAAGACTAGGAATAAATCTCTAAGCTAGTTGGGTAAAAGAGCAAATCAGGATACTCAGCATGGTATTGTGCATTGGTAAAGAATGCCTGTTTCATCCCTGGTTACATCACAAAAGAGCAGAAGTAAATATAGTCACTGTACTGTGTTAATGTGCAAGTGCTTCTGGTATGATAGCATGCTGATCACCTTTTTTACATACTAATATTGTTGATTTGGGCTCCTCTTTAGATCTCTCCAAAGTAAATATTATCTATGCGGATATAACCGACTTTAACCAGCTGCTGAAGGCCATGAATGGTGTTCATGTGGTGATCCATTCTGCTGCCATTGTGGATTACGTGGACCTGACACCTGAAGGCCAAATGGAAGAAGTCAATGTAGGAGGTAAAGTGTACAATTTCCTCAAATATACAAACTTTTCTGTAACATTATTATCTCTACTTCTCTCTCTCTCTCTACATATATGTTTTTACAGGGTATTATTTTACAGTGAATTTTATTCATCATTTTGCACTTATAAAATAAGTTCAAGAATTCTTTGGTAGAATGGCATGCAACACTGCTCTTCAGACTGAGCGAGTTTAGTTATGGCATTTAGTCTTGGGGTCATAGGTAAGTACTAGGCTAGCTGCGCTTGTGGGCCATTTTAAGCCTAACCAATTTCCCTGTCAAAGATGGCAATCAAACCCTGTACTTAGTGTCTATGAGGTTTACATAGCCATTACTCAAACCCCTTGCAGTCCTAAGTGTGCAATGAAAATAGCTGAGTTTAATTACAAACTAAGATTTATTCTCCGAAGTTATAATTTAAGTTGTTAAAAGAATTCTGCACTGTAGTTTCATTTCCCAGTAGTTGCTATTTTTATATGTAGTACTGAAAATGGTGAAATAGATGGATCTAGTAAGAACTGTGTGTGAACTATCCACATGGAAAAGTGTAGTTATTTAATTATCCTCCTGGTTTCAATACTAAATCATAAATGGTTTTACTAATACAAATTCTCCTTCACTCTTAAAAACAAGGCATTCTACCTATAACATTTAGGTAACGGCATTTAATCACAGGAAACAGTGTTTCTACTTCTAACTTTTAGCAATATATGATCACAGACAACGTGATTTCTGTTAATATTTAATAACAGTATATAATTTGAGAAGAGGGACTTCTATATAGAAGTATCTATAAAAACTGTCAGAGGTACATGACTTGTTTACCCAGCATCTATATGACATAATCATAGCCACAGAAACATGGCTAAAGCAGTAAATTCATGATGAAAAAGTCCCCCCCCCCGAAGCTATAACATCCTTAGACTGGATAGAAAAAAGAAAAAAGCAGGTAGTGTTGCCATCATATATAAGCAAGCTCTCAACTTCTCACTTCATCCCTCCAATTATAGGAAAATGTGAAATCGCAATGGCTACTCTAAAAATAAACAACCATAAAAGCATAACTGTTGTAGGAGTATATATTCCCCCCTGAAAATAATATCGACACAACCAGGAACTGCTTTTATGGGTTTCTTCAACTACCTGTCAAGAAACTATCATGACTGGAGATTTTAATATTATTTCACTAACATTAACCACTATGGATTTACTCAGTTTATAGAAACTTAACGGGATACAACAAAAACAAGAACAGACTAAACACTCTGGACTGGGTCTTCACAAATTTCTCAGAAAAAATTACTTCCACCAGCTCCTACCAAACAATCTAAGTGACCACCTACCCACCTTTCTTTTAAGCAATTCTCCATTCACCCTAAAAACACATTGCATCAATCTCACAACACAACTAACTTTGATAAAGATAGTTTTACCAGTACCTTAAAATCAGTCAATTGGCATCTACGAAAAATATTCAGTTAGATGAAGCTGCATCCTTCTTGAACAGAACTTGCCTCAACAACCATGTCCCTGTTAGAAATAAGAGTTAAATTCAACCAGCTCCTTGATTAACAAAACAACAGAGCTACTAATGACACTTGGAGACAAAGCCTGGAGTCACTGGAAATGAAACAAAATGACTTCGATCTCCAGATTTACAGACCGCTTAGAAATCAGGCCAAAAAAATAAGACCAAATCAGATAAAAGATCAAAGTGCAGGCCATATTAACCTAAAATATTCTGGTCAACAGTAAACAAACTCATCCACTCCGGACGTATAACCCAAACAACTCCCACAACAACGAACTTCACAGAAGTTATCACTAGCCAATTCAACACTTTCGTCAGTCAGACAGTTGCCTCACTCTTAAAAGACACAACTACCACCTCTATACCTATACAAGAGTCTGTTCTACAGCCAAATACAACATCGCTCAAACGTATACAAACTCCTTCATCAAGAAACTTCTCTTCAACCTTAAGCCTACCACTCTTGCCCCAAATAACCTTCCTTCTCCATATATTAAACTAGCAGCAGATGCCATATCCTACCAAGAAAGCATTCTAAAAAAAACAGTCAAAGCACATAAAAAACCTGGTCCCTTCTACAGAATGAAACCATTTTTAACTAAAGAAGCAAAAGTAAGTGTAGCCACAACGTACCTACTTCCAGCCCTTCTGTATGGAGCCCCCACACTTACCAATCTGCAAACCACCAAACTGAACCTACTAAAACAGTGCTACAACAAAACTACAAAATTTACAGCAAAACTACCATGCAGTTCACACCATTGGTTAGCCCTAAAAAAAAAAAAAAAAAAACTCTGATTATAGCTCCCTTACTGCTTGTCTTACTCTCAACTGGATACGATACATACTGTAATCCATAACCCTGAAAAATGGCCAAGCTTAGCCAATATTCTTACTCGATAAATTCCAGACAGAATCCTAAGGCCAAGTGATAAAGACTGTGACCAAATCAACTAACTCAGCAGGGGGCTTGCTATTTGGGTCCCATTCATGTTGAACTTTTACAAGTTTGAACGTCATATGGTCGAAACCATATGTTCAAACTTATAAAACTTTGAATGTTTCAACGGAGATCTCCGTAATGGAAGCTTTCCCTTTCCTGCAATGTAGTGTGATATCGGAGTTGGTATATTTAAGTAGCGAGGGTGGGGAGGTGCAGGGGGGCTTGCCCCCCTGCTTACAACCTTCAGGTAAGTTTTATGTTTTTTTTTTGTATTACGTTTTCGAATTTTTAAAGTTTGAACATATGGTGTCAACCATATGGTGTTTGAACTTTTAAAAGTTCGACAATGTGATATAGACCCTTGCTATTTTCATGTCAAGTCTCAAAAATGCAGAACACCATTCCATTCCCTATAAGAGTAGACAATTCCCTTAAAAAGTCCTAAAAATGTATCTCGTGGATCATTAGATTTGCCCTTCCCATACCCCTGGCTAAAATACTATTTCTTCTCATGTAATCCTATGTTAACTACTCCAGCTGATATTCTATGCTTTCTCTCTCACTATACATTTTCCTCTGTTTTATATCTATGCTTCTACATATCATATTTCTGTCTCTCATTACTACAGCATCTCCTCTGGCTATTTTACATCCATGCTCCGAACTATCTTTTTCTGCTTGTGGTCTGTAATCTTTCTTGATTCACTATGTAAGGTGTACTCATATTCTTATTGTTAAATTTTGCTGAATGCATGCTGCTCATATATGGATTTATATACTGATGAATTTCCAGTTTATTTTCTGCTGTGCACCTGTTTGAAAATTGTATTGTAAAATCATATTTATTGTTTTGTGTAAATTCATGTGGAGCTTTTCTCCCTCAGGCGTCCTCGGAAAAGGGATTCTACCCAGCATACCTCTCAACCTCTTATAGCAAGAAATCTGGACAAAGCATAAGTAAAAGTGAGGCAAAGGCCCAAAAATAGGGACAATTTTAAATATTGCTTGTACAAACTTAGAAAGTTTATAGAATCTCAGGTTTTACATAAGCATGGATTTTCTGAATGGTATGAAGCCTGAAACTCATATGTTTGTCATTATTTTTTTAACATTAATCTTTCATTATTTGATGCTAATTTGCCAGAAAACCACAATTATTTGAAAAATGGACCAAAACTATGAGGCAAAAATCTGGACATTCTGCAAAAATCTGTACAGTTGAGAGGTATGCTGCCCAGTCAGATCATCCTGGTAAGCACACACAAATAAATAAATACTACACACACACACACACACTGAACATATTATCTTTATGCAACAGCAGCATATAATAGGAATAGGATCTCTAGCCATAACATTTAGTTAACAGCATATAATAGGAAAAGGATGTCTAGCTGTAATGTTTAGTTTACAGCATATAATAGGAATAGGATGTCAAGCTGTAATGTTTAGTTAACAGCATATAATAGAAAAAGGATTTCTAGCTGTAACGTTTAGTTAACATCATATAATAAGAATTGGATGTCTAGCTGTAACATTTGGTTAACAGCATATAAAAGGAATAGGCCATTTAGCTGTAACTTTTAGTTAACATCATATAATAAGAATAGGATGTCTAGCTGTAATGTTTAGTTAACAGCATATAATAGGAATAGGATGTCTAGCTGTAACTTTTAGTTAACATTCGGCATATAATAGGAATAGGATGTCTAGCTGTAACTTTTAGTTAACATCATATAATAAGAATAGGATGTCTAGTTGAAATATTTAGTTAACATATAATAGGAATATGATGTCTAGCTGAAACGTTTGGTTAACAACTTATAATAGGAACAGGCTCAGTAGCTGTAGCATTTTCTTAACAGCATATAATTACTCAGAACCTCTTCCTGTAACAGCTTGTAGTATGAAACTGCAGAGGAACTGAGTCTTTGTAACAGTTTAAGTTAATGCATTTGGTACAGAAATATAATTGTTTTTGAACACATTGATATAATAAACTAATGTGTCTACAGCAAAGGGATGTAATAAACGTAAAAGTGAATCATAATCAATGCAATAAGGCAAAAATAATTTAATGTCTGCATGAAAATTCAGTTAAACGTAGGTTTGCGAAGGTGAGATCTTACACTTTTGAAACTCACGATATTCTTTGAAACAGTAATGTCAGCTTTAGATAAGGACGGACAGCATGATCTTGTAAATACATCTGACACCTCACCAGTAATAAGGAAATAATTAAATTAAAATACATGCATACATATATACATATAAATATTTCAAGTATGGACATTGATGTCCTTCTAACCTGCCAGTAATTAAACAATTAAAGGCGCTATGTGTCAATCCACAGTCTACTTCTAATCATCAAAATACCACTTAACTGACTTTCTTAATACCGGAATGTCATCACTGAAACTGCATCTAAACACTCGGATCACTGACTGAAAACTCCAGGTAAGTAACCACTTGTCAGCACCACAAAGAAAAACAAAATCTAATTAAACTCATCCATCCCCCTAAACTCCCCTATCTGGAGCTGTGCCCCCGCACCCCCAAACTAAATATATAATCTCTGAGATCACACTACAGTGGGGGGAAAGGGCAAAGTTCACCATGGTGGCCAAGTGATTACTTACGTGGAGTTTTCAATTGATGATCCGAATGTTCGTTTAAATGCTGTTTTGGCGCTGTCATCTCAGTGTTAAGAAAGTCAGGTAAGTGGTATTTCGATCATTAGAAGTACACCCCAATCCATGCATAATTCGGTGGGTAAATTGCTGGTTACAAAACAAAACCCAAATCGGGGCCATGGCCATCAGCGATGTCCAACAATGCTCTGTATGGGGGCCACTCTTTTTTTAAATTATTTTTTCACATGCTAGAGTGGGAAATGGATTCTGAGTAATCACATATGCACATATCTAGCAAGGGAATAGCTTAATTACGTCAGTAAAAGATGCAAACTTTTCCAGTAAGATTTGCAAAGATTACATACCTGATGTAGCAGTAGTGACCTAACCTTTAATGTCAGAAGGGAGCTAATGGCAGACTTCTTCTGATTGTTAGAGGAACCACATTTCATCATGGAAGGCTTTGTGCAATGCATTTGTCATTTTATTATTTGTATTTATTTTTAGCAGTAGGTTCATTGATTTGTTATGCACTATCCAAAAGGTAGGCTTGCTAAGAAACCTGAGCAAGAGTTGCTCATCCTATAAGTTCAAGTTTATTTAGGTGTTCTAAACAAAACACTGTCATCAATGTTAATAACTAAAAACATAAATATTAACTTAATGTAAAACATACATTCAAGTCATACCATCAAAACCAGTTTCAAATAAGTAGGTCTTTATTGCATGACTAAATAATCCTATTTGTTAAGCAGGTCAGCCCACTGGGCACACAGTCCATTTTCAGGGGCAACCCAGGAGCTATGTCTTGTTAAGTAACTTAGTCAAAGTCACATAGGAAGCAAACAGGGGCTGAGGAAATCAACCCCCATACCACAGGAGCTAAAGCTCACAGCTTTAACCTCTATACCAAATGCCAAACTAATAATGACCATTCTCTCAACCACTAAGGTAACATATTCCTCAAGCAAGGCGACTGAAATAAAAATCTACAAGAACGTGAAGTCTCAGGATTGACTCAGGAACTCTTAGCCCCTCAGAGAATGAATGCAAAGCCCATATTGGGAGGTATAGTACAGTAAGCTCAGTCAGGTGACAGGGACCCTTGTCAAAAATGGACAAATAAACTAATACTAGGATCCTATAAATTACCCAGTAATAAACAAGACGCCAATGAAGGCTGTGCAGAAGTGATTCATTGTACTGGTAACAAGATGTACCAGTAAGTAATTTAGCATTACTACTTAACTGTTTTTTCCCCAGACTATCCAAAAATCAAACCAGTTGTCCAGCAGTCTTGAAAACACTGTACAAACTCTGGTATTCTGTTTTAAAAAAAAAAGAAAGACTATCAGAGTTTGTTAAATCAGCAGATTTACTATTCCTTTTTTTTTTTACAGAAAAGTATAGTAAATCAGCAGAAAAAAGCATCAGCAGCAGTCTGCATTTAAAGTGGAACAGCCTTACAAGACTTTCTGCAGATATATAGAGCCGAGTATATTTTTCTGCATTATTCTGTATTATAGAGCTAAATTGTTGCTTAGATATCTGTTGTCTTAGTGTTCTGCAAATATACAGAGATCAGCATATATTTTTTGGGTTTTATAATTTGCACTCTGATTCCTCACATCTCTGTTGAAACTTTCTTCCCCACCCCCCTCATTGTGGTTTCTATTGCTTGTATGTTGTTAACTCAAGGTTCCCTTAATTTGAACTGTTAATAGCAGCAGTCTGCATTTAAAGTGGAACAGCCTTACAAGACTTTCTGCAGATATATAGAGCTGAGTATATTTTTCTGCATTATTCTGTATTATAGAGAGCTAAATTGTTGCTTAGATATCTGTTGTCTTAGTGTTCTGCAAATATACAGAGATCAGTATATATGTTTTGGGTTTTATAATTTGCACTCTGATTCCTCACATCTCTGTTGAAACTTTCTTCCCCACCCCCCACCCCATTGTGGTTTCTATTGCTTGTGTGTTGTTAACTCAAGGTTCCCTTAATTTGAACTGTTAATAGCAGCAGTCTGCATTTAAAGTGGAACAGCCTTACAAGACTTTCTGCAGATATATATAGAGCTGAGTATATTTTTCTGCATTATTCTGTATTATAGAGCTAAATTGTTGTTTAGATATCTGTTGTCTTAGTGTTCTGCAAATATACAGAGATCAGTATATATTTTTGGGGTTTTATAATTTGCACTCTGATTCCTCACATCTCTGTTGAAACTTTTCCCCAACCCCCCCCCTCCCTGTTCTGGTAGTAGTTTAAATTTGGTGGCTTTTGCAGTGCCCGCCCCACTGTAGATTTGACCTAGGACAACTCCCCCAGCCCCATCTCTTTACCGCAGTGCCCGCCCCACTGTAGATTTGATCTAGGACACTCCCCCAGCCCCATCTCTTTACCGCATTCTACCTAATAAACCCTCTTTGCACTTGCTTTTAGTCCTTTTTAATTTAATTACATTTTTTCAAACTGTGTGTGGACTAATATTGCTACATACTCAAGTGTGCCAGCTTGCACTGCATGTGAATTGTTTTTACTACTGTTTTTGCTACTTTTCTGGAAAAAAAAATGTAAGCCTGTTTCCTACCTTTCCTGTAATTAGTGTTCCAGATACAGATTTGCTGTATCCAGGACTATTTGTAAGCTTCTGAGCCCCCAAGCCTTTCTGTGTTGGAGGGAAGCCTTCTAGCTTATCAGTGGGAATGGTAAGCACTAGGTAACCTGTCTACCACAGAAGGAGTAGTTCTGGCCCAGAATTTGTAGTTATTGGCCGTTTGGGCGGTCTTCAATCTCTCTCAACTTTCTCATTTGAAGGCCTGCATTTGCACTTGTTTCTGTCCTGTAACTCCTGGGCCCATCTCATTTGCTCACTCAAAAAAAAAAAAAAAAAAAAAAAAATCTTCTTTTACTGTATTTGTGTTTCTTCCTACTTTATTTTGCTTTTGCGTCATCTTAAAAGTCCTCAATTGTATTTATTACTGCTTGGTGTAACTCATTCTAAGCCTTTTAGTTTAAGCACTTGGGCTTCAGACCAGTTGTTTTACATTAGGAAGATTTGTGGCCTGCACTGTGGTGGCAGGACAGATAGCTTACATCCTTCTAAGTTGTGAACTGCTGATTGAGGGCTCAGTGTCTGTTATTCTAAAAGTGTATTAGTTCTGGTTTAAGCACTTGGGCTTCAGGCCAGTTATTTTACATTAAGAAGGTTTGTGGTCTGCACTCTTGTGGGGGGAGAGGCTGGACTCTGCCCTTCTGAGCTGGGAATTTCTGGTTAAAGGCTTATAGTGCCTGCATATTTGAACTGTTTCTTACTGAAATTGGTACACCTTGTTTGCTGTAGCATAGACTAGATCCAGACCTGCTGAATCTAACTTTATTTGTATGCTGCTTTGTTTGTTTGCTTATTTCCCTGAAACGCTAATTCCACCTAAAACGCGGCTTTTCAGCACTTCTGTGGATCCCTGGTGATATCTGCATTGCTTACTGTACTTATTTCCTTGTTTCACTTGAAAGAAAGTTACTGTTTGTCATTTTTGCATTTAAGTTACCTGAAACACATTGCATTTAAGTTACCTGGCACTTGCTCACTAAAGCAATTATATAAGTCAGCACTAAAATATTAAAAGCACTACACCCTCACAAACTCCCCTTGAGTACCTCGTTCCCCTTTGGCCCTTTTTTTTTCAGTTATAAAGGAATTCCCAGTACTATTCTAGCATGTCTAAAGGTCAGTTGTCAATCTCCTCTCCGGTCCAGCTGGTGAATCTCGGAATCTTGAGGCAATGTTACAACTGCCTCATGTACACAGACAACCCTCTCCTCCTCCCATCAAATTTCAACACATGAGACATGCAACCATATAGCCATACTGGAGGATAAGCTCTCAACTCAGTACTGGCGAAATCAGTCAGGAGGAGAAGGAAACCACACTCACTACAATTCCAGTCTCATATAGACCGCAAACCAAACACATAAACACACAAAAACATACTCGGAGGCTCTAAATAAAAATCTGCCTAAGCAGCAGAGACCTCCAAAGCAGACACCCAAGCAACCGCTACCCCAAAACAAAACTCGTGCAACACATAGCTCACAAAGCCAGTGTGCTGAACAGTCACAGCCCTTAAGGTTAAACAAAACACCTGATACACTTGTAACAGGTGACTCTGTCGTCAGGCACACTGACGTCCCGCTCACCAGGCTGAACAAGGCGAAGGTCACGGTGAGCTGCCTGTCGGGCGCTAGGATCCGCCACATAACGCAAGCACTCAGGTCACTCCAAGGTAAGTACAAATATGACTCAGTCATTGTCCATGCTGGTGTGAATGACCTGAGACGTACCTCCCTGGACTACATGAAAAGAGACATAGAGGAGCTCTCTGAGCATGTAGCCCAGGCCGGTATGACCCTGACCTTGAGTAGCATCTTACCCTCACCAAGAATGATGCCACAATATGAAGACAAGATGATCAATTTCAACAATTGGCTTAAGTATTGGTGTCATTTAAAGGGGATCCAATGCCTGTCAGCCTGGGATGACATGCTCGACAAGCCATGATGCTTCACTAGGGACAGCTTGCACCTGTCACCCCTGGGCTTTTGGATATTGGCAAACGCTCTTGCTACCCCCATAGTGCCTTTTTTAGGCAAGGCTCAAAAGCCAAACCCACCTCCATAAGTATCACAAGGGATAAGAAACTAAGAGTAATGCTACTCAATGCCAGAAGTCTAAACCTCAAGATGCACGCACTCGAAACTCTCCTTAGCATGGAGAACATTGATATCTGTGCAGTAACAGAAACCTGGTTCAAGGCTCCCGAGAGCACCCCAGCACTACCAGGTTATACCTCATACCATGCTTTTCTACCCCAAAACTTGGACCGTACTACAAAAGGAGGGGGCGTATCAATATTAGTCAAAGATACCCACACCTCCAGGTTGGTGGCACAGCACGAAGCATCAGAGACTATCCATGTGCAACTAACAGTAGGTAAAACTGCCTTCCAGTTTATAGCCTGCTACAGACCACCCTCCCAAACCCAGGAACCCCACTCGGCCTTCCTGAGAACACTGGAAAATATGAAGGTCTCTCCAAACACCATTATATTGGGCGACTTCAACTACCCAAACATAGACTGGGAGCATTATACTCTAGCTCCAACACCCGAGCCCAAAGGTTCCTAGAATTTATAAACTCAAATGCTATGGAACAACTTGTTACCACTCCCACAAGAGGGGAAAACATACTGGACCTGATCATCACCAACATGGGGACTCTATGCTACAGACCAGAAGTGTATCCCTCACTGGTAAGATCAGACCATAAACTAATCTCACTGGATATTCACATCCCGACTCCACCCCCTGCCCTGAAAACCACAGTGAAAAACTTCTCTAAAGCAAATTTCACACTCCTCAAAACCGAGGTGGAATCTTTCAAAGCCCCCGGGCCTGTGAAAAATATGGCCCAGACCGTAGAATCCTTTATAAACGCATTCTATGAACACCTTCAGGAATGCATGGATCATGCAATCCCAAATAAAACCAAGACCCAATCCTCCAAAGGCAGACGTCCTGTCTGGTGGACCCCAGCCATAAACTATACAATAGAAGGAGGAAGCTACTACATGATAGAGCAAAATCCCAAAAAGGGAAGGCATCTCTGATCAGTATTAGCAAAAAACTACGGGCACTCATGAAATCGTCTAAGGCCAGCTTCGAGAGAAAAATTGCACAGGACACTAAGGATAATCACAAGGCTTTCTTTAGTTATGTTAGGAACCTGGGTGGGGATTCCCAGATATGCTCAGAATTAGTCCAAAATGACAAAAAATACACCAAACCCACAGACATTGCCAACATCCTAGCTGACAGGTTCAGCGCAAACTTCTCCCCCCCTCACCACCAAAAGGGCAAATATTTATCCCAGCAGAGTGCTGCCCCCCTGACATCTCAGATGCTCAGGTAAGAGCTGCCCTCCCCAAAGCAAAAAACAAAGCATCAATGGGACCAGACGGTGTCCCGGGCTGCATCCTACATGAACTCCAAGAAGAGCTAAACCCAAACATAAAACTACTGTTCAATCTCAGCCTTACTACAGGATATGTACCAAAAGAGTGGCGTACAGCAACAGTGGTCCCTCTCCACAAAGGTGGTGCCTCAACAGATCCTGGAAACTATCGCCCCATAAGCCTGACTAGCTTGGTCTGCAAAGCTATGGAAAGGATCATCATGGACCTCATAAATAAAGATATTGGGGACCTACAGACACTGGATCCTACCCAGTTCAGCTTCGTTAAGGGCAAATCCTGCCTATTAAACCTGGTTGATTTCTTTGAAACAGTCACCAAGGCCATTGACGAGGGGAAGGTGGTCGACACAGCCTACCTGGACCTCGCAAAAGCCTTCGATAAAATACCCCACTCGGGCATTATAGATAAGCTCACCAGCTTAAATATAAACCCCTATGTCACTAGATGGGTTGCAAAGTGGCTCAAGGACAGAACCCACATGGTTAGAATTGCTGGAGCCATGTCAGACTCCAAACCAGTTACAAGTGGTGTCCCCCAAGGCTCAGTCCTGGGACCTCTCTTGCTCGGTATATATTTCTCGGAGGTACAGGCCAACACGGAAGGACTGTGGCTGACTAAGTTCGCAGATGACTGCAAACTGGGCGCCATAATCGACTCTCCAGCTGACACAAGCATCCTCCAAAAGGGCCTCATAGAAACAGACAACTGGTGCCAGAGCCATGGCCTCAAGCTAAACGCCAAAAAGTGTATAGTCATCCCCTTTGGCAAAAACAAAGTGCCCACAAATTACCACATAGGTGGTAATCCATTAAGTACAGAAGAAGTAATTGGGGACCCAAGTTGATAGCAATCCCTCATTTGACAACCACGTGGCCAAAGTGGTTAGTAAAACATTTTATATAGCCCACCTAATCATGAAGGGATTTACATCTAGATCAGGGGAGGTCATCGTGCCTCTTTACTCATCCCTCATCAGGCCCATAATTGAGTACAATGCCCCTTTTGGGATGTACCTTACCAGACACCTGCAGCAACTGGAAAGACCCCAAAAGTACCTCACCAAGAGGATCATAGGGCTCAAACAAATGCCATATGCTGCCTGGTTAAAGAAACTCCAGCTCTACTCAGTGGCATACCGCCTGTTCAGTGGCGATCTGTGCCTGACGTATAAAGCCATGTCCAACCTGGAATTAATGGACATGCTGCACCTCAGAAAATCCAAATCCCATCGAGCTACGCGCTCGAGAGACTTGAACCTCAGCACTGAAATAAATAGAACATGCTGGAGGGACAGATTCATAACCCAGAGGCTCCCTTCACTCTGGAATAAAATCCCAGTCCAGGTTAGGCAGAGTCCCTCATTGACTCTCTTAAAGAGGAATCTTGATGAGTGGATGGGAGATCGTAGGTTTACCCCGGGTATCACTTCTGTGTCACTGTTAGACAGAGGCACAGTATACTAACCTCGAAAAAGGGCATAGCAAAATTAATTTAAAATGGGTGGCAAAAGCCAAACACACACTGGCTAGGCTTATAAATGCCCTAGGGCAGATAGCCTAGTATGAACCTATGAACCTATGAAAAGAGGACATTCCTTCTCCCCCTGATGTGAACATGACATCACAAAAAAGGTGAAAGTGGGTGGGGAGAGGGTAGGAGATGGGCAGGGATGAGGAGGTGCAAGGGGTGTGTCCCTGGTCTGGTTTTGGTCACAATAAAAGGAAAGTAGTTAACAGATTCATGCTTGTCAACACCATACATGAGACACAAGATAATATGGCTCCCTATTGAAATGTCAACACTCGAAATGCTGAATGTCAAAAAGTCAAAATCACAAGAAAAGAGTGAACATTGGAAATAACTCTTCTCCTTAAAACTTCTTTTGGTAGAGGTTGAGCCGCCCTGCACCACTCCACCTCCCCCAAACTTATATATACCAACTCCGAGATTGCAATACCTTGGAAAATAGGGAATATTCTGAGAAATGGGATCTTGGACTTTGTATATACAAGTCTGATCTTTTTGCTGTTCAGTCTCTGCATTTCGGGACTCAGTTTACTGGGTCCTAACA